>NW_028317873.1:452500-752500 GCF_062004578.1 Staurois parvus | reverse complement strand
TGGTTGGTGGGTGTAGCACCTGCCAAGCATGACCCGTTCAAGCGAACAAGGCCACTCTTCAAGTGCCCTGCAACCTTGTGCAGTACAGCAAACATGGGGTTAAAGCAGGCAGCGCTATGTTGCTTTCTCGCCACCTGCTTTAACCCCGCAGAAACATGCAGTTGCGGAGCACTAGCTGAGTGGCCCCATTTACTTGAATGGGTCGCAATTGGCAGGCAGTAGCGCCCACCAAAAGCAACAGGGGTTTGAACCCTTTGGCTGATGCCTAAGCAGTGAAAGGGGGTAGAAATTGGGGTGGTAAAACTCCAACTCAACAGCAGGGTTTTACCACCCCTTTCAAGGGTGCCGTTGCTGAATGCAACTAAGGGCTCATTCACAAGTGCAGCAGGCACTGCTGCTCCTCTGAAAAGTGATCTGTGGTTGACAGGTGGTGAGCAGGCAATATGTTGCCTCCTCCCCATATGATTTAGACCCATGATTGCCATGCAATGCATGCGATTATGACACGGTAGTACAGCAATTAGAGGCTTAAATCAGGGGTGAGGAGGTGACACTGTGCCTGGTGGTCTTTGACTTCTCCCATGTTGTTCAGGTAGATCTCCACCTCTTTAACCAGTTGCCCTCCTGAGGATTTACCCCCCTTAATGACCAGGCCTCTTTTTGCTACTCGGCGCTGCACTAATTCAACTGATAATTGCGCGGTCATGCACTTCTGCACCCAAACAAAATTTACGTCCTTTTTTCACACAAATAGAGCTTTCTTTCGATGGTATTTGATCATCTGTGCGCTTTTTATTTTTCACGCTATAAACAAAAAAACCCCAAAAATTTTGAAGAAAAACAATATTTTTTACTTTCAGCTATAAAAAATATATAGTAAACTCAAAGTTAGTTATAAATTTAGGCCAAAATGTATTCTGCTCCATGTTTTTGGTAAAACAAATCCCAATAAGTGTATATTGATTGCTTTGTGTGAAAGTTATAGCGTCTACAAACTATGGTATAGATACTGCAATTTACGCCATTTTTTTGCTATACAGCGCTGCGCTAGTTTAACGGACAATTGCGCGGTCATGCAATACGGTACATAAATTAAATTTACATCCTTTTTTTCACACAAATAGAGCTTTCTTTCGGCGGTATTTGATCGCCTGTGCGTTTTTTATTTTTTGCGTTATAAGAAAAAAAAGGCTGAAAAGTTTGAGAAAAAAAAAACAATATTTTAGACTTTTTGCTATAAAACATGTCCACTAAAAAAAATTTAAAAATCAAATTTCGTCATAAATTTTGGCCAAAATGTATTCTGCGACATGTCTTTGCTAAAAAAAAAACCCAATACGTGTAAATTAATTGGTTTACATGAAAGTTATAGCGTTTACAAATGGCGAGAAAGATACAGGGATTTAAAAAAAAATTTTATACTAATAATGGCGGCGATCAGCGACTTATGGCAGTAATCAGTCACTTATGGCGGCGATCAGCGACTTATGGCGGGACTGCGGCGGACATTCTGACATTGGGGGGGAACTGACTTGGGCTCACTGACATCCCCAGTGACTCCAATACAGTATTCAGTGCAAAAAAAAAAACACTGACACTGTACTAATTGCACTGGGGAGGAAGGGGTTAACTTTTTTATTTACTGAAAGGGTTAACTGTGTGAGGGGGGTGTTTTACTAGGGGGCGGGGGTGTGTACTGCACGGGGGACACACTGATTGGGAGAGATAAACTCTTCTCTCCGGCTCAGCATGTCAGGAGCTGACAGGGAACTGACAGAGAGCAGAGCTACTGCAGCTGTGCACTCTGTCAGTGATTGCCGCTAATCGGCGGGACACAGCCGGTAACGACCGGCTGTGACCCGGCGACTGACATCCGCGGCCGTGATCGGCGGGACAGGTAGGGCGGTGGCGCACCTCGCGCGCGCCCCCTACCTGTTTTGCAAACACACAGTTTAAAACGTGGTTTTGCCCAGCCGTGCCGCCCTGCCGCCATATTTCTACAGTGGCTGGGTGGCATGTGGTTAAGTTTGGCTATTCTTGATCTATTTCAACCAATAGAAAACACAAAAAAAAAAAAACATAGAAAACCTCCATACACACAATCTTGTACACACAGTTGATCCAGAGGAAACAAAAACATCCCAATAAAGCATGATCCAAGTTGCTCCAGCAAGAAAGAATAATTCCTTCCTGATCCCCCAGGATGCAATCAGATATTCCCTGGATCATTACCGATGTTTTATGTTGTTGATGCCACCGCTAGAGCGACCCGCTGTTCTTAAAGTCATGGCACAAAACTAAAGCAAAGATTACTCACTCTGCCAGAAATAAGTGCTGAGTATCCTCATGGCATCGTATGTTACAATCTCCACGTATGAATAGTCACAAAATGAAATGGTAATTGAGTGAGAACTATTTCAAATCACATAACTGCTTTGTAAGTATTCACCTACTGCAACTTTTGATTCAAATCCTCCCCATGCCTCTTTGCAGGAGAGTCTAAAGCTGGGTACACATTATAAAAAAATTAGAAGAAAAATTCCATACGAGGAACAATCAGTTGATTATCTCATTGTTAGTATATTGCTTTCAACAGCTGTTTCCAACGGTTCGGAAAAAAAAAAGAAATTTGCAAGGCAGAAAATTTTTATCATATGTGAGCACCATGTCCAATTTTCACTCAATGTGTACAGTAATGGTATGGAAATAATCACACAGAAAAAAACGCACATGATCAGAAGCAAAGAATGATATGAAAGAAAGTGGCAACAAACATAGAAATCATACACAAGAAAGATTGTTTGCCCTTGTCGTTCGAGAATTTTCGCACAAGCTAATGCCATTATCAGTTATCTCATGATCGGTCGTCCGATTTTCTCATAGTTTGTACCCCACTTAAGATTTTCCCTATACTTTTATGAAACAGATACACTAGTCAGCCATATAATGTCAGATCTTTTATCAAAAGTAATGACTCATAAATTGGATTGAGATCTAGAGAATTTAAAGGTCAACATCTCAAACCTATTGTTGCATTACTCAAACCATTCTTGAACCATTTTTGCAGTGTGGCAGGGCACATTATTCTGCTGAAAGAGGCCACTGCCATCAGGGAATAGTTTTTTCATGAGGGGATCATGTGCTTGGTCAGCAACAATTTAGATAGTTGGAACATGTCTAAGCAACATCCACATGAATGGCAGGACCCAAGGTTCTCCAACAGAACATTGTCCAAAACATCACACTTCCTCTGCCAGCTTGCCTTCTTCCCATACTGCATCCTGGTACCATCTCTCCATCATCTCCTCAGGTAAGAGATGCACACGGTCATCTACATCATGTAAAAGAAAACATGATTCATCAAACCAAACCAGCCCACCTTCCTTCATCGCTCTGTGGTCCAGTTCTGATGCTAACGTGCACTTTCAGCTGTAGACACGAGTCAGTATGGGCACCCTGATCAGTCTGTGACTATGCAACCCCATACACAATAAACTGTGATGCCCATTTTTTCTACTCTCAACATAAAAAATTAATGGACAACATGTTTAGTTGCTGTCTAGTATATATCACCAACTTTCAGATGTTATTGTAACAAGACAATCAATTTTATTCATGTGACCTGTCCGTGGTCCTAAAGTTATGGCTGAGTGGTATAAGTACCCTGAAATCCTGAAGTACGGTAATTTTAAAACCTTCATCAAAATATAGTAAACTTGATTCCCCTCTAATCTAATATAAGTGTATAAACATAAAATTCAAACCCCAAAAGGATATAAACAAAAAGTAAAAAACCACCCAAAAAAATAAAATATATAGAAACAAAAAAAAGTCCAAAATAAAGTCCCAAATAGTTATATCAAAATCTTTATCTGTAATATCTTAATTCTTCATATCTTCCAAAATCTTTGTGATATACTTCCAACCAGATCTTCATATACCTCAAAGAAAAGGACTCAACATGTGTGATATCTTCAAAGAAAAAGGGTTATCTAAACAACCGTGCCACACGTGTTTCATGCACATAAAAAATAAACGTGCCACCACAACCGTGAAAAAGGAAAAATCCCTCAGCCTTAGGAGTCAATCCACTGCATACCATTAAAGGAAGTTCATAGTTACCCTCAGAATGGTATCAAGGGTCTGAGTATTTCTTTCCAACCTTTAAAATATTCCTTCAGCCTTTCCAGCCACTTCCCACAGACCTCATAAACAGACCATGGATCAGTATGTATCATAAAAACTTATAACACTTTATTGTAGCAACTTACATTCAAATATAATGACATCAGCTTCAACATCACAAGCGATATGTTCACAGTCCTGCCTCTCCTCATAAGTGTATAGATTCCACACTATCTCACTCCCGAGGGGGAACCGATTTCCCGCCCTGGTTGGTACTTAAGGGGAATGAGGAGACACATCCGTATCCCTGTTGATAAAGTCCGGATGTGACGAAACGCGTCCGGGGCACGTGATGTGGTGACATAGCTACGCTCTTCCGGAAGTGCGGCGACGGCCATTTTTGATCCTGGTACATGCGGCTGTGGCTTCCTGGAATCCTCATGGGGCTTTGAGGTACTGGGGACTTACCACAGGCAATCGGTTCCCCCTCGGGAGTGAGATAGTGTGGAATCTATACACTTATGAGGAGAGGCAGGACTGTGAACATATCGCTTGTGATGTTGAAGCTGATGTCATTATATTTGAATGTAAGTTGCTACAATAAAGTGTTATAAGTTTTTATGATACATACTGATCCATGGTCTGTTTATGAGGTCTGTGGGAAGTGGCTGGAAAGGCTGAAGGAATATTTTAAAGGTTGGAAAGAAATACTCAGACCCTTGATACCATTCTGAGGGTAACTATGAACTTCCTTTAATGGTATGCAGTGGATTGACTCCTAAGGCTGAGGGATTTTTCCTTTTTCACGGTTGTGGTGGCACGTTTATTTTTTATGTGCATGAAACACGTGTGGCACGGTTGTTTAGATAACCCTTTTTCTTTGAAGATATCACACATGTTGAGTTCTTTTCTTTGAGGTATATGAAGATCTGGTTGGAAGTATATCACAAAGATTTTGGAAGATATGAAGAATTAAGATATTACAGATAAAGATTTTGATATAACTATTTGGGACTTTATTTTGGACTTTTTTT
Source organism: Staurois parvus (assembly GCF_062004578.1). NCBI lineage: Eukaryota > Metazoa > Chordata > Amphibia > Anura > Ranidae > Staurois > Staurois parvus. The sequence goes on along the minus strand of NW_028317873.1, from coordinate 747,341 downwards.
TGTTTCTATATATTTTATTTTTTTGGGTGGTTTTTTACTTTTTGTTTATATCCTTTTGGGGTTTGAATTTTATGTTTATACACTTATATTAGATTAGAGGGGAATCAAGTTTACTATATTTTGATGTTATTTGTACTTCAGGGGAAGGATTGTGTTGGTAACTTGGTGGGGATTCTATTCTGTGAAAGGATAGTGCTATTTGTTGAATTTTAAAACCTTATAGCTGAGACCAGGGGCGGGCTGACCATTTGGAAACTCGGGCACTGTCCGAGGGCCCGGGGTCAGTAGAAGGCCCCATGAGATGCCCCTGCTACCTTTTTCATAGGCTTTTTTGAGTTTGGGCAAGGACACAGGGGCCCCATGATCCCCTATTGCCCCGGCCCCATGAGTTGTCAGTCCACCCCTGGCTGAGACCTGTCCTCTTCCAGTACCTTCTTATTGGCCAGTCATTATTATGGAAAGCATTACCGGCCAATAGGAAGATATGGGAGGTGGAAAGTGTTAGGAAGTATCTAGATGAGCTTATCAAAAAGCACCTTGGGATTCAAGACCCTTAAGAGGTCACCTAAAAGTACATTTCTTTCCTTTAGTCTTTGTACTGGACCTTCAGCCCTGAATGCATAGGGCCCTAAATGCAAGTGCAACCATCAGTATTTGTACTGGCAGCCAATAATAAAGGAAAAGGCTGCCAGTTAAAAATATAGCTGTGACGCTCAACTCAGCTGTATGCACAGTTCTGGTCTGGAGCCGGTCAGGACCATCCGAGTGCCTGCCACAGTGTGTTCCAAAAGTGGTGCCTGCGTGTGTTGTGTAATGTCATGGTGTAAGGGAGCCAACTGGAGCTGCCAGAGCCTTGTGTGCCCATCGGCAGGACAGGAGCAAGGCAAGCCGGGAGTGGGACTGTCAGTGCTGTTTGGACTGGAGTGGACTGAAGGGACCACCATGCAGAGGGAGTCTGTCACTGTGACTCAGGAGTCGGTGAGGTGTCATCATCATCTGTGCTGCTGCACACTGCTGTCAGTGTCACTGTGAGGGTCAGTTTCATGTGTGTGCCTGCCCATTCTATTTCTTGCCCTCCTAAATTCTGTTTCGGAACAACTTACTACATTGAAAATCATATAAATATATTTTTTATCTTATTATCTACCTTAAATCACATTGCTAATTGCGCATTGTACTTCTTTGTAGCCTAAATACTAAAATTTGCACTTAAAACTGTAATTTTTTTACTTTTGGAAATGCAGGTAAAAACTTGGTTGTGCCAGTAGAGTTTGGGTGTCCTGTCAGTGAATTTCAATCTCATAGGTTGGCAACACTGGTACCGCTTAGTTCAGTGTTCATCCTTATCTAGCTGCAGCCATCATTCGACTTTGACAGCCTGCAATCAGCAGTGCTGAAAGTGGGGCAAGTGAAAACACCAAGAGGGACGCACAACAGCTACACGGCCTCGTGTGCAAGGGACATAAAGTGAACAGAAATCATCTTGGACAGTGATCACAGAAACAAGTGTAAAAACAAACGACTAGGCGCTACTGCCCTCAACCAGCATCGGGAAATCTAGAGTGAAGAAAAGGCAGGCAATCCCACAGCTGTTCCAATGACCATAGGGAGTATGTAGGCAAAAGAAAAGCATAAAAGATCAGAGCGCTATCAGCAGACAATATAAAACAGTTTAACCTCCCAGTGGTCTGATTATGTCCATATTTCTGTGCTCAAAGCGGTACATTTTTTTGCATGGAAATATGTTTTTTTTTTATTTTAGGCCTGTAATTCTTAGGAATAACTCACTGAAATCTGTCCGAACAAGAGTCTAGTAAACATCCCGGGTAGGATAAAACTTGAAACATGAAAACATAAATTATAATTTAATAAATAATCATAAAAATAATAATAAATGTAATTCAATAATATAATCAAACCAAAAACACTGAAATTTGAAATAGAGTGCCAAGTTCGCACATCACTGAGCAAAGTCGCAAAATTGTTTTCAGTGTCTGATGATGAATTTCCCCCACGAATCATTATCACTCAATTCTGCAAGTGGTTCTGATTTACTATCGCTGTTCTCTAGTTGGTCTAAAACCGCTTTTGACATAAAGGGACGCTTTTTGGACGCCATGGACATTTCTCCGTTTCCAGGTAGAAAGAACAGTAAAAATGCAGGCAGGGCGCCGGACAAAGCACTCGGGACAAAATGTATGTGAAATGGTTTGATACAGTAATGTTATACTATGTGATTTTGGTGAATGTCACTTTTTGTCATTTTCAAATTTCCCACCGTTCTGTCCCCCGTATGTCCCGACGCTCGCAGAGGACGGAACCCAGATGACATATGCCGGCATCCGCCGGATTACATTGCCGGGAACACTGCAGGAGGGACATCGCAGGAGTGCAGGACAAGGTAAGTGATTGAGGGATCGCGGAGCAGCACCGCATGGTAAGCCCGAGTGTAGCTCGGGGTTACCGCTTGTGGTACTGAAACTTTACCCCGAGCTACACTCGGGAATACCGCCAGGGAGGTTAATGGAGCAATAAAAGCAAGAATCACCATAAGGATGTCTCCATGAATGGTTCTTCCTGGCTTCCTTGTGTTCCACTGAGGTCACCTCACCAGGCATGCATGCTCACTTGACCCACCAGTTGACCCCCATCACATAGGTCAAAAACAGCAATAATCCTCGACATATCCTGGTCACTGGGAGCTCCACATCACCGAAATCAGTACAGCAGATATCATTTAAAAATAAGCAAGAGAGAGGGACTCCTCATAGTGCAGTAATGTTGCTTTATATACACTATATTACCATAAGTATTGGGACGCCTGCCTTTACACGCACATGAACTTTAATGGCATCCCAGTCTTAGTCCGTATTGTTCAATATTGAGTTGGCCCCATCCTTTTGCAGCAAAAACAGCTTCAACTCTTATGGGAAAGCTGTCCACAAGGTTTAGAAGTGTGTCTATGGGAATGTTTGACCATTCTTCCAGAAGTGCATTTGTGAGGCCAGGAACTCCTGTTGGGCGAGAAGGCCTGGCTCGCAGTCTCCGCTCTAATTCATCCCAAAGGTGTTCTATCGGGTTGAGGTCAGAACTCTGTGCAGGCCAGTCAAGTTCCTCCACCCCAAACTGGCTCCTCCATGTCTTTATGGACCTTGCTTTGTGCACTGCTGTGCAGTTATGTTGGAACAGGAAGGGGCCATCTCCAAACTGTTCCCACAAAGTTGGGAGCATGAAATTGTCCAAAATGTCTTGGTATGCTGACTCCAAGCCCAACCCCTGAAAAACAACCCCACACCATAATCCCCCCTCAACCAAACTTTACACTTGGCACATTGCAGTGAGGCAAGTACCATTCTCCTGGAAACCGCCAAACCCAGACAAATCCATTGAATTGCCAGACAGAGAAGCATGATTCGTCACTACAGAGAACATGTCTCTACTGCTCTAGAGTCCAGTGGCGGCGTGCTTTATACCACGGCATCCGACGCTTTGCATTGCACTTCGTGATGTAAGGTTTGGATGCAGCTGCTTGACCATGGAAACACATTCCATGAAGCTCTCTACGCACTGCTGTTGTGTTAATCTGAAGTCCACACAAAGTTTGGAGGTCTTTAGCTATTGAGTGCTCTGTGCGCTTCAGCATGCACTGACCCCGCCCTGTCATTTTACATGGCCTACCACTTCATGGCTGAGTTGTTGTTCCCAGTTGCTTCCACTTTGTTATAATACCACTAACAGTTGACCGTGGAATATTTAGTAGGAAGGAAATTTCACGGATGGACTTATTGCACAGGTGGCAACCACGCTTGATTTCACTGAGCTCCTGAGATCGACCCATTCTTTCACAAATTTGTAGAAGCAGTCTGAATGCGTAATTGCTTGATTTTATCCACCTGTGACCATGAGGGTGATTGGAACACCTGAATCCAATGATTTAGAGGGGTGTCTAAATACGTTTGGCAAAAGAGTGTATCCTTTGGCCAGCAAGACAATCAGTGTTCTGTAGTAAGCAGATGGGGGATGTTGGTAGGATTTAAGGACAGTAAAAGTTCTCCAGGTGACTAGAATCAGTAATGGGCTAATGACCCGCTCACCAGCTCCTCTGTACTTGTAAAATCAAGCTTGTTCAGATGGGGGGCCCCTTTAGAATGAGGTTATATCCCAGATGGCTTCCTACAGTGATCTGACAAAGGTTATATTCTGTGATGCACCTCTAAACCTCGATTGGACTCCACACAGCACCAGTTGGCTAGACTGGGATCAGTGCTCCGGATCCCCAAATGCACAAATGACAGACCCCGATGCAGCAACTGGCCACAGCAAGGAACTACTCTGCCTCTAGCTGAGTACGGTGGTCTGCAGCCAATCTTTCTAATCTCTGGAACTACCAGGTCTCAACGCCAATGCAGCACTAAGTGTCCGGCCAGACTCCCAGCTCTTGCTTTTTCTCTCTCTGGACCTTCCTTTCCTTACACACCTTTATCTCCCTGACTGCCCCTAAAGCTTTCCCTGGCTTTTCTATTTATCTGGCCCCTCCTGCCTCTAGGCACACTGGATTTTGTAGTTCCTCTTGTGTGCAAAGTTATTGGCATCTCTTCTGGCCCAAACTACATCCATTCAGTGCTCAAGGCTTAAAAGAATCAAATATTCTTAGTCTGAAGAAGCTGAATTTTGTGGTGAGAAAAGGAAACTGCAATAAGGAAATATTCACCATAATAAAGCATGGTAAGGTGTGCACATTCCAGTAACAGCAATTTTGGTTACACCAGTGACACACTGGAGTTGATTTACTAAAGGCAAATAGACTGTGCACTTTGCAAGTGCAGTTGCTCCAGTGCTTAGTAAATGAGGTGAAGCTTCACTTTCCAAAGAATACCCAATCACATGCAAGGAAAATTAAAAAAAACTGCATGACTGAGGGACATGCAGAATATTGAGGCTAATACTTACCACCTAACCAATAAAACAACCACCCCCTCAACCTTCTCCCACCTGAAATAACCACGCGACTCTCCTTTTGGTGTAAAACCAGCCATAGCAGCCCATTTATTTAACATAACTCTTACATAACACTTCATACAGTACAATCAAATAATAACTGAAAGTAACGATCCCAACCGGGTCCAAGGTCTTCGAAGGCACTGTTACTCACATCAATAACTCAGCTGTATCTGACACCCAATGAAAAGGCCCCCAGCCGCTCATACACCGCCTCGGGGACAATACTACAGTTACGTAGTCCCAGATACAGTCCATGAACTCCCACCTTACCAAGGTAACCTTATAATTGAAAAGGAACACCCATACCTACGATGGGCCCAACCCATAATCCACCAAATTGTCACTCCAGCATCGCCTTCAAAGACCCAGCAACCCCTGCTGGCTGCCATGACAAAACAAAAAACACCAGACAAACACCTCAGGACACAAAATGCAGATCAAGGAAAGAAAGCAAAATCAAGGAACCCACACAAAACCAAACACAAAGGACAAAAACAAAAACAAACAAAACAGCAAAGGAAACAAAACAATGAAACAGGTCCAGGGAGGGAGGGCAGGAGAAACCACACCCGTGCTGGCACAAGCTCACCCGACAGACACCCGACAAGTCCCAACCCCTCTTCTCATCCTGGAAAGACCACCCTCAAGTTCAAATAATCCAATGAGGTGTGTAACCACCCCTATCTCCTGAATATACTCCCACCCAAATTCAATCTCCACCTCATCTGCAAGCCCCAGTCATGCTGGCCCTCCTCTTAGATTCGCTCAGTCCAGGCCCTGACTTTTTTGCTTGCATATGATTGGATGATGGAAGTCAGCCTTTCATTTACTAAGCTCTGGAGCAATGGCCCTTGCAGAGTGCAACTGCATTTGCATAGTGCAATGTCTATTTACCTTTAGTAAATCAACCCCACAGTGTGTTAGGTTGTGAAAGGTTGCCCTGAAAAAGGACTGAATGGAAATCTCTTAGTTAGAAAGAGACAGCTATAAGGACCTGACACCGTTCTTGGTTTTTGATTAGGAATATTCTATACGGTCAGTATCTCTGGATAAAAAGTAAAAAAAAAGAGCACACTAGAATGTTAAACATAAGGATTGCAATGAGGTGACTTGGAATAAAAAGTTAGAGAAGAAGAAGGAGGGAAGTAAGGTTCAACTCATCACCGCATCTTCTATCCAATCTGATACCATAAGGAAGATTCTTCAAAAACGTTGGTGTAGGTTAAAAGAAGATATCACTATTCCCTTATTCATCACTCTCCAACCAGAGATTACACATTGGAAATCTCAAATCACACTTTAGCAAGAAACAAATACAACAAATCATTACAAACAGCATTTAATAAATATAAAGGCACAAATCAGTGTCAATCTTGAACATACTGTAAGGGCTCATGTACACTGCAGCTGATAAACTCACGTTTAGGAGCTGTTCAGAGTTTTTTTCAGCAACCCCTGAACTCTCCCTAATGTTCTCCTATGTGTTCATGTACACATCTTCATTTACAGTCGTTTACAGGCAGTTGAGTTTACAGTCGTTTTTTTTAACGCAACAAACTTGCGTTCAGACGTCGATTTTATCAGCGTTTCAAACGCAAAATGCTGGTAAATGCGGCTAAACGCGGCAAATCGCGTTTATAAGCGTTTGCGGTTTAAAAAATTTTTTTTAACTCTTCCAGTTCCTGATGCTGTCCAGAGCCTTTTTTCATCATGAAAAATGCATGCAAAGAGCTTTGAAGGTGCTCAAATGGACAAAACACTTAACACAGGATGTTCCTACCAAGCTTGTCACACATTGTAATGACTAATTCACACCTCAGACCTCTCCCACCCTTGAAAACAAAAGATATGTTAATGCCCATTCGCACCTCAAATTCCTCATGAAGACCCCCTGCCAGGTGATCTTAATGACTCCCTCCACCAGACACCTTTCCCCCTTGGAAACAAAAGAAATGTTAATGAGCAACTCACTCCTAATTATCTCAATACATACTGCTGTCTCTGCTTCTACTATGTGTATTTCTCTGAAACAGTCTAAAATAGTTCATAATTTACCACTTTGCAGTGCATTCTGGGCATTTGGGAGGTTCTCCTGTGCTTATCTTTAAAAAACGCTTCTAAACGCAAACGCGCATAAACGTGTTATGAAAACGTGGCTAAACAGATGTTTTTTAACCTACGTTTTCCAGCAGTCAGTTTCCATCATTCAGAAATGTCCCGTGTACATGGGGCCTAAATATGTTCAGGTGGGTTCTGAGAACATACTTCCAATTGGTAAAACCATTAGACTGAGGCATTTTTCAAATCGCCAAATGGAGGGGGTGGTCTATTTGATGGTATATTGTTGTAATAAGTTTTATGCAGGCAAGACCAACAGAAAACGAAAACAGAATTTTAGATCATTTCTAAGACACAAATGCATAGAATCTTGGAACTGGTGCAGCTGTGCATGGTAGCCAATCAGCTTCTAACTTCAGCTTGTTCAATTAGGCTTTGACAATTCAGATTTTGCACACTCCAGGTTTAGTAAATCTCCCCAGTGGTGTGGTGTCACAAAGGCAACTTTTCAGGAAGTAAATTCTATGTCATAGATCAAGTACATAAAAGCCCCCAAAGAGGCGACTGAAATCAAACATTGCTTCAGCATGAATTTAAGTGCATTCAACATCTTCACACCCAGGGTCGGACTAACCATTCCGGCATTCGGACATTGCCCGAGGGCCCGTGGTCAATTCACTAAGTGGTACCTTACCGCATCAGAGTATGCGGTAGGATACCATATAGCATTTAAAAAAAAAATGTTTGAATGCACAAAAAACTCTAAAATACTGCATGAGTTATTTTATCAAGTCATGTGGTATTTTAGTTGTGAAAACCATGTGTTAATGTTTCAGCTGTCAGCGGAGTTCCCCACTGACAGCTGAATGAAAAAGAAAGAATTGCCGGCAATGAAAAAAATAATTTAAAAAATGGCGTGGGGTCCCCCCTCCCATCCATACCAAGCCCTTCGGATCTGGTATGGATATTGAGGGGAACTCCTATGCCAACATTAAAAAAAAATGGTGTGGGGGTCCCCCCCAAAAATCCATACCACACCGTTATCCGAGCATGCAGCCCAGCAGGTCAGGAAAGGGGGGAGCGAGCAAGTGCCCCCCACTCCTGAACCATACCAGGCCACATGCCTTCAACATGGGGGGGTGCTTTGGGGCGGAGGGGGCTCTCCCCCAAAGCACCTTGTCCCCATGTTGATGGGGACAAGGGCCTCTTCCCCACAACCCTGGCTGTGGTTGTGGGGGTCTGCGAGTGGGAGGCTTATTGGAATCTGGAAGCCCCCTTTAAAAAGGGGGCCCTCAGATCCCCCCCCCCAATGTGAATGAGTATGGGGTACATGGTACCGCTATCCATTCACAAAAAAAAAAAGAGTAGTATGAAAAAAGACAGGATACAGTCTTTGAGCAGTCCTTTATTAAAAGAAGAAAACTAAAAGAATGTCCCCCGAAGTAGATCCAAAGTCAATCATGATGACCGCCACCACCCGGGGAAAAAAAAATATGCTCTGTTCCCAATGCTGGCTTCCAGCCATCTGCCTGCTCCACTGGCTTGACAGTTCATAAATATGTAAGGGGTGGGGACACCCAGTGACATCATGCATGTGGCCCCACCTCCTTGTGGCATCATCAACCAGGGCATGCTGGGTCAATGATGTCACAAGAAGGTGGGACCACACGCGCAGTCACTGGGTGGCCCAGCCCAGCCCACTGTCAAGCCAGCGGAGCAGGCAGATGGCCAGGAGACAGCGTCGGCAGTGGTGGGCATCATGACTGACGTTGGATCTACTGCGGGGGACCTGGTGTCAGAGCCTGGAATCGAACCTGGGCCTTCTGCGGTGGGAGATGGTGTTTCTTCTCGCTGAGCCACCTGGAATGCTGGACAGTTCCCTTGACAATTCTTTGGATGATCCTGCCTTTGCCCTGTTTTGTCTTGAACCTTGAACTCCTTGCTCCTCCCATGAACTTCCTATAAAAGCCATGTCTCTGCACTTCTTGGTTGCCAGATTATTGTGCCTTACCAGCCAATATCCTGCTTACTGCTCCTGCTGCCGTCTTCATCTACGTTACCAACCTTTGGCTTGCTACTGACTACAATTCTGCCTCATCCTATCTACCACCATTGGTGACCGACCCTTGGCTTGTGACTGACTCCGCTTCTGTTTGATCCCTGAACTGTTTGATCCGCTTTTGGTTTCCAGCCTACTCATTCCCTGGTGGGGTGATCCTGAGATCTGCGACCTGGCATTCACACGCAGCCGAATCCATCTCCACCATTAGGAGCTCTGGGGAAGACCAGTGGATGCTTAGACCCCGCACCTCAGGTGAGCCTGCATCATTCCCAGGGTGGGCCGCTGGTGTACCAATCCTGCTGGTTTCAGGTAAGCCTTACAACTGCTGTAGCAACTGGTCTCTGAACCTGACCCAGATCGTGACACCTGGGGTGGACTGACAACTCATGGGGCCCCCGGGCAATAGGGGATCATGGGGCCCCTGTGTCCTTGCCCAAACTCAAAAAAGCCTATGAAAAGTACCAGGGGCATCTCATGGGGCCCCCTACTGACCCTGGGCCCTCAGGCAGTGCCCGAGTTTCCAAATGGTCAGTCCGCCCTTGCGGGGGACATTCTTTTATTTTCCTTCTTTTAATAAAGGACTCATCAAAGACTGTGTCCTGTCTTTTTTACACTACATTTTTTTTCTGTGAATGGTTAGCGGTACTATGTACCCCATACTCATTCACATAGGGGGGCGGTATCTGGGGGACCCCTTGCTAAAGGGGGCTTCCAGATTCTGATAAGCCCCATGCCCACAGACCCCCACAACCACAGCCCAGGGTTGTGGGGAAGAGGTCAAACAAGAAAAAGAGGAAGGTTCAATGATCAACTTGCCAGTCAGTTTGCCAACAAGCGAATTTAACCTGTCTAACAGTATGCGTTAAAAACAGGAGTTTAGATAGCACACATTTGCAAATACATACGTAAGCCACAGAGCCACATCACGGCACCATGGTATTCTGTGGTCCTAACTCTACAAATTATGAGAGCCCCCATAGTAGAGGCACATGTAATTAAAGGATAGATCAAGGGCAGGTGAACCTGAGCTACCACGCTGTATGCTTGGATAAGGATCTGGTATGGATCTTGGGGGGGACCCCATGCCATTTTTTTAAATTTTGGCATGGGGGTTCCCCTCAAAACCCATACCAGACCCGAAGGGCTTGGTATGAATGGAGGGGGGATCCCATGATGTTGTTTTATTATTTTTTTAAATTATTTTTAATGCCCTTTCTATGCAGCGGAGCTGCAATATGTTGGTGGGGTTTTGTATTGGTGTGGCTTTAGCTTGAGTGTAGGTGAAAACACAAGGGGCCCCATTATCTCTTACGGTCCGGGGGCCCCATGAGTTGTCAGTCCGCCACTGTTCACACCAACAAATTTCCAAACTAGGTTAATAATGTTGGTTGTTTTCTATAACATACTTGCTGGGAGATTAGTGTGGGAGGAGGATAGTTAATGGTTTTATTATAGTTCCCTTTTTCTTCTGTGAGGGGTGTCTTTGGCCTGGCTCTAATTCTGGGCTGCACATAGGAGGTGTATTTATTTCATGGTGTATTTATTTCATGTGCTGCCCTAGGCAACACTAAAATCGGGCGCCCACCCCTCCACCTCTGCCGCCAGCACAGCCCATCATCTCAATCCTCCCATCTCCCTCCCAACACCCACCGCGACCGACCAAACCTTAATGTCGGCTATCCCTGCACCGTCCAGCAGTGTGCACCCTCCTCCAGATCTCATGGTGGAGCTGAACAGGTACCCATCTCTGCCACTTGTGCCCCTTCTTCCAGGGGGGCTGCACTTCCCCCTGAAAATTGCTACCCTAGGCAAACACCTTGTTTTCCTCTCAGTAAATATACCACTGAATAGGAGTACTATGTTTATTGCACCATTCCCTCTAAGGAAGGCCTGTAACAGGGATGAAACACATTAGCTGGTGTGGGGTGATGGTCTCCCCAGGGTATTGTGGACCTGTATTTTGCTGTGCAGTTATCACAGTTGACATTTCAATTATCTCTGGACTTGTTCTACAAAGGTCTTTTTTCAAATCCATGCTACTATCCTCTCTCCATCTCCAGAACTAAAACAGTATGGAAGAGTACATTGCTGAATGGGTTAGTGGTAAGCCCGTGTAGGGATCTTTTGCCCTCTACTGTCTGTAAGTGACTCCACTGTTTAATCTTCACAGAAAATATTTATCCACACTACTTCCTGTCTCTGATGTCTGTGTCAGAAACGCCAGAAGAAGGAAGTGTGGCGAGAGAGAGAAAGAGAGAACTGAGCCACATGACCTTATACACACAATGGCTTCTACTGCTTTTGTATTTTAACCCAGACCAGAATCAGGTACCACTAGGCAGGTGTTCCTATGTTCTAATAGTTTAACTACAGCTGCCAATAGCTTCTTAGGTGTGTATCTAAATCCTTGTGACAAACTTATCTCTGTCCTATTGTTGTTATCTCACATGCATGGTGTCAGATAGCTAGGTCTGTGCTAATGTATGTGTGTAGAGATCAAATTCCTGTGTATGGGTGGGTGAAGCTGTTTATTGCAGTGGAGTTTATATGCAGCTTTTGTTATTTTAGTTAATCTTGTCCCTTCTGGTCTTGGATTCTTTGCAAGTGTTACCTCAAGGCTCAATAACCAGAATATTTGAGAGCCAGGTTAGGCATCCAACGGCCACTTCTCATAGTTAGAGTTTGGTTGCATGGCAGTTTAGAAACTACTAGTGACTATAGCACAGAGCAGAGAGTTTCCAGTGACACACTACGATTTCTGTGTGTGAAAAACTGCATTCCAGGCTTTTTGGACAATGCTGGAGGATCTCCCCATCACCAACCACAGATCTTTTATTTCAGTCTTCGACACCAAGACTATCGCAACGTCGCAGTCATTCTCAGGGGACTGGTATCTCTCTTAGTAACTATATATATATCCAGGTATATGTGCACAATTCCACCAGGACTCCTATTGGGCCCTCTGCTGCTAATACCTGTTTGTACATTGGATGTATAGTATATACTATTTATAATCTTTTCTTATACAAATCTCGTATTATTTAAATACTGGTGTGCTTCTATATACTTGTAGTTAATGTATGCTGGTTGCAGTAGTACCTCTACTCTCAATTGCTAGTTGATTTCTCAGGAAGGGAATCCCCTCTACTCACAGTGGCTCTGTCCTTGGCGGAGGTGCTGCCAACTTTATTATCAAACCTACTCTTGCACTTAGCAAAGGTTCTGGTTCTCTTACTTACCTACAGGTTTAGCACGTTAACCTGTTTTGGGAGGGCTATTTCTCATCCATCCCCTCCACCCTGCAACATGCATACTGGATGGTGGTGTGCTCAGAGAGCACATCCATGCAGGTTACAGCTAATCAATGTACAGGGAAGCACAAGAGACTAGGATCTTGGAAAGCATGGAATGCTAGAATCACAGGAATGAAAGGAGTATAGTGTAGCGCTGAATGGCTGACCTTACAGGCAAGAAGACAGCAGTACATAATGGTGTGTAGAAGGAGCATGGAGGTGAGGTGTACAGGTATGAGAATGCAGGTACATGGGATACAGTTAAAGTTCACAAGGAGTCTAGGACAGGGGGATACACATTGGTACCAATAAGGGAGAACCCAGAATGCCCGCGCATACAGTAAAGGTGAGGACCCTGGGAAAGGTTGTTATGCAAAGTATAGAGAACCACCTTGTTTTCCCCAGTGCTCCTGAAGGTGAAGATGGGTTGCGTCGCTCTGACTTACCCAAACAGGAAGCTTCTGGGAAGTAAATTCTGATTAGTGAGTTCTTTGCAGTGTTGAAATGCTGGAATCAAATGTCAGTAGATAAGAAAACCCAAACTGGTATTCGTCTATGGAGATTGCTTTATCACTAGGAAAGAGTCATATTGCACAGAGACCAAGACCAGACAGGAGTGCACAGGGAAACTCTGTGAATTTTTGCCTGCTTTTATTTTCATCACCAGAGTATCATGGAGCTACAAAAAAGCTGAAATTTGGCAGCAGTACAGTGCCTTGAAAAAGTATTCATATCCCTTGAAATGTTCCACTTTCGTCATGTTACAACCAAAAACATGAATGTATTTTATTGGGATTTTATGTGAAAGACCAACACAAAGTGGCACATATATGTAAAGTGGAAGGAAAATCATAAATGGTTTTCAAAATTTTTTACAAATAAATATCTGAAAAGTGTGGCGTGCATTTGTATTCAGCCCCCTTTACTCTGATACTCCTAACTAAAATCTAGTGGAACTAATTGCCCTCAGAAGTCACCTAATTAGTAAATAGAGTTCACCTGTGTGTAATTTATTCTCAGCATAAATTCAACTGTTCTGTGAAGCCCTCAGTGGTTTGTTAGAGAACATTAGTGAACAAATAGCATCATGAAGACCAAGGAACAAACCAGATAGGTCCGGGATAAAATTGTGGAGAAGTTTAAAGCAGGGTTAGGTTAATCCCAAGCTTTGACGTCTCACAGAGCACTGTTCAATCAATCATCCAAAAATGGAAAGAATGTGGCACACTTGCAAACCAGCCAAGACATGGCCGTCCACCTAAACTGATAGGCCAGGGCAGGAGAGCAATAATCAGAGAAGCAGCCATAGGACCATAGTAAGTCTGAAGAAGATGCAGAGATCCACAGCTCAGGTGGGAGGATCTGTCCACAGGACAACTATTTGTCGTGCACTCCACAAATCTGGCCTTTATGGAAGAGTGGCAAGAAGAAAGCCAAACTAACACTGCACATCACCCTGAACACATCATCCCCACCATGAAAAATGGTGGTGGCAGCGTCATGTGGGGATGCTTTTCTTCAGCAGGGACAGGGAAGCTGGTCAGAGTTGATGGGAAGATGGATGGAGCCAAATACAGGGCAATCTTAGAAGAAAACCTGTTAGAGTGTGAAAAAGATTTGAGACTGGGGTGGAGGTTTGCCTTCCAGCAGGACAACAACCCTAAACATACAGCCGGAGCTACAATGGGATGGTTTAAATCAAAGCATATTCATGTGTTAGAATGGCCCAGTCACAGTCCAGACCTAAATCCAATTGAGAAACTGTGGCAAGACTTGAAAATTGCTGTTCACAAACGCTCTCAATCCAATCTGACAGAGCTTGAGCTATTTTGCAAAGAAGAATGGGCAAAAATTTCACTCTCTAGATGTACAAAGCTGGTAGAGACATCCCCAAAAAGACTTGCAGGTGTAATTGCAGGAGAAGGTAGTTCTACAAAGTATTGACTCAGGGGGGCTGAATACAAATGCACGCCACACTTTTCAGATATTTATGTGTACAAAAAATTTAAAACTATTTATCATTTTCCTTCTACTTCGCAATTATGTGTCACTTTGTGTTGGTCTATTACATACAGTAAAATCCCAATAAAATAAATGTACATTTTTGATTGTAACATGACAAAATGGGGAAAATTTCAAGGGGTATGAATACTTTTTCAAGGCACTGTACAAACACAAAACAGAGGCCATTGTACACTGGAAAGTGCAAGGATACAAAGTACAGAAAGAAGCACACAGAGAGTCACTGTGGAAAGGCTGGATGACACTGAAAACTTTGGAGTTATGGAGATCTCCTTGGAAGGCATTTGTAGAGTCACTGGGAACAAAGGGGTCCTGAATGAATACTAGGAATCACTGGGTCACTCAGAATCTCTAAAAAAAGTCAGGGACATTAGGAATCCTGGGGTTATTTGGAATCCCCCATAAAATTGGGGACACTGGGAATTTTGGAGTTACTTGGAATCTTCTTGGAAAGTTAGAGATAGTAAAAGGAAAATTGAAGGACTTGGCACTAGAAACACTAGCTGTTGCTCAGGCAGTTTCTGGGGGAAGTTAAATAGAAAGGGAGATAGCCTAGCTTGGCTGGGCATATAGCTAGTTAAATCCACAACAGTTGAATACCACTCTTGAACACAAGTCCTGTGGTATAACAGATTACAGCAGAACATTGCAAGTTAAAGCTACAGAACTACACCTTTAGTGGCATAGACTGTCTCATGGAGTTGCATTTCATTTGTAGTAATAGCATGAATGACTTGCTGTGACTTGGAATTGTTTGTCCAATTACCTATTCAGAAGCTGAATTGATCTACATCTTCTTAAACTCAATCAGCACAAAGCTTTTTTTGTTTGAATGCTGGCTCGCATTACTTGTTTTACATATGGTGGTTATTACTGAACTCCATAATAGATACAATGTGGGACAGGTATCAAGCCTATGTGATCCAGGCCCCTGTGCTCTTCCTTTATACCTTACATCATATAGTGCGGGACAGTAGCACTGGTATAATATATCTGCAGTAAAAGGTATACACATATCCAGGGGCGGACTGACAACTCATGGAGCCCCCGGGCAATAGGGGATCATGGGGGCCCCTGTGTCCTTGCCCAAACTCAAAAAAGCCTATGAAAAAGGTACCAGGGGCATCTCATAGGGCCCCCTACTGACCCCGGGCCCTCGGGCAGTGCCCGAGTTTCCAAATGGTCAGTCCGCCCCTGTTCATATCTCCACAGCTTAATAAACATTCCTTTACTAGTTACGTATGCACATGGTCCAATATTCAGTGATGAATAATGTGGCTTACAATTTTATCCTTGGATATAATCGTATTCCTTGAAAAGAACATATGAGCATACATAATATATGTAACTAAATTGACTTATGGGAATGACATAACATATTATGTTATTTGGTAGCAAATACGCCAATACATGTCTTTTTAGACAATTCGAAATAGGTAAGTATCTGGCCTCATGACTAATAAAAACACCACACATACATATGTAATTTATAGCTAGATAGCTTTGTACCTTTTTTTTCAAATGAAATATGGTCTGGTGTACCTCTGGGAGATAAACAATTTGAATTGCTTTCATGCCATTACATTACTTTGACGCAATTGGCCAGCTTAAACATGTATTGCAATATGTGTGAACAAAATATCCCTGTTTATTGCATAGTCTGCTTGAAAGGGTATATACCAGTGTGCAGAGGGCCCTCATAATTTTTACTGTTAATATGTGGTTACACCCCATTAGCACCCGATGGATAAATGCATGTACTAGCTGTTGGGATTTGAGCACAGGTATCGCTTGTTTGCTTTGTGTGTGTTTGTGACACTTTTCATTTTATGCTTAGTTTCTTTTTTTTATTGGAAGATTTTTGTTTTTACAGTAAAGGTCTTTGTGTATATTGTTTATATCATGTATTAAGGATAGAGGGCATAAGTTAAGTTGTGGAAGACAAGTTTGTGCCTCATTGAACTATCAAAATAAAAAGTCACCACTTCATCACCTTTCAGGCCCCTTGAGTGCCACATCCACTATCTTTAGGATTATACAGTGTGTACCTCATGCTATGCTGAGCCACCTGGGCCCATTTTCTCTTGGATATGTGCTCAATGGCAAGTAATAAAGTTTTTCTTTAAGGCCACAATGTGATTTAAAAAACAAAAATCTTAATTTTCATCTATGTAGAATATTTATACCATAACAGCTGGGAAAATGTGTTTTAGCCTTCTGCAGTAACTTGCCCTTGCAGTAGAATCTACTAAATATTTGTATTGTTTTTTATTTATTGATTTCAGGTACTTGTATAGTGCTGTCAATTTACGCAGCGCTTTACATTCACATCAGTCCCTGACCCTCAAGGGGTGTACAATCTAAGGTCCCTAACTTACATTCATACACACACATACTAGGGCAAAGACTCGAACTCAAACCTCGTACCTGTCCCAACACATGCTATTTGGTTGTCCAAGGCTCCGACCTCTGTACAGGCAGACAATGCTCCCTGGGTGATGGGGGTTGAGCTGACAAAGAACTACAAGTCCCAGCAAGCTGCCTAGGCAGATAAGGGACGCCTGCCGCTTCCACCAAAATTGGATAATGCCTTGCTATAGGTGTAGGCCATTTGTGTACCAACCGAAGCCTGGCTGAAAAACTGTCAGATTGCATCACCCCATCCTGCCTTGTTGCTAAGACACTCCCATACGTCACTGTCCACTTCCACTATCACATCACATTAGGGTCACCACCTCATCCCTGTATTATTATTATTATTATTATTATTATTATTATTATACAGTATTTATAAAGCGCCAATGGTTTGTTCAGCGCTGTACATTACAAAGGGGACAGAACATGTGACAGAACAATACCAATACAATGCAAAACATGAGGGGATCGAGGGCCCTGCTCTTTCGAGCTTACAATCTAGGAGGGAGGGGATTGTGGTACAGGAGGAGATCGCTGTGGGGGATGAAGTGGTAGGAAGAGTGGAGGAGGTCGGCAGGTTTGCAGGGGGTGGGGTAGGCTTCCCTGAAGAGATGGGTTTTCAGGGTGCGCCTAAAGGAGAGGAGAGTAGGTGATAATCTGATGGGTTGGGGCAGGGAGTTCCAGAGGATGGGTGACACCCTGGAGAAGTCCTGGAGGCGGGCATGGGAGGAGGAGACCAGGGAACTAGAGAGAAGGAGGTCTTGTGAGGAGCGGAGTGTGCGTGCTGGGCGGTACTTGGATATTAGGTCAGTGATGTAGTTCGGGGCAGTATGGTGGACAGCTTTGTACGTCAGTGTTAGGATTTTGAATTTGATCCGTTGCGCAATCGGAAGCCAGTGGAGGGATTGGCAGAGGGGGGTGGTGGAAACGGAGCGGTTGGAAAGGTGAATGAGTCTGGCAGCCGTATTCAGGATGGACTGAAGCGGGGATAGCCAGCGGCGAGGCAGGCCAGTGAGGAGGGAGTTGCAGTAGTCGAGTCGTGATATGATGAGGGAGTGGATGATTAGTGGTTTCTGGGGTTAGGAACGTGCAGATTTTGGCGATGTTGCGGAGGTGGAGTCTGCACGAGTTTGTTAAAGATTGGACTTAGTGTCATTCTGGACTCCAACCTATCCTTCCAGCCCCAAGTACTCTGGCCTGCGGGGCGGGTTTGATGGTGGCGTTGTTGGATGTGACGGAGAAGTCAATGGGGGGTGGTATCCGGGCTGGGGGGAAGACTAGGAGCTCAGTTTTGGAGAGGTTCAGTTTAAGGAAGTGGAGCGACATCCAGTCTGATATGTCGCTCAGTAGGTGTGTGATTTGGGCGGAGACCGAGGGGGTGTGGTGGGGGGTTGAGAGAGAGATTTGTGTGTCGTCAGCATAGAGGTGGTAGTTGAAGCCGTGAGAGTGTATGAGTTGGCCAAGGGAGGAGGTGTAGATGGAGAAGAGAAGGGGCCCAAGGACAGAGCCTTGAGGGACCCCAACAGAGAGGGGGAGTGAGGGAGAGGTGGTAGCATTATAGGTAACGCTGAAAGAGCATTGTGACAGGTAGGATGAGAGGCAGGAGAGAGCAGAATCTCTGAGGCCGAGGGAGTGTACCGAACACATTAATGACACCGGTTCTGAGGCTGATTTCATCCAGATAAGGCACCAAGTGAGTTTACTTACCACCATAGTCAGCCCCAGAACCCATGTCATTCATATATGTTCAGGTTTACAGGGGTGAGGTGGTGACCCTACATCACAATTCCCCCTACCTGTATATAACATCACCAATATAACACATCCTACCTTTATGCTGCATCACCCCTTCATCCTGCTTGTAGATAACATCACCCCTCCCCCACGATACACTCTACCATTATATATCACCCCCTCCCCCAATACATTCAGACAGGGTCCACTTAACCTACCAGCAAGGAGGAAACACACGCAGGCACAGGGAGTTCAATCAGCACTCAGAAATACAGTATGTAATGGCTATAGGACTACAGGTCCCAGGATCCTCTCCTGTCAGAAGATCTGGATCCACTCTGCTAACAGGAAGCGATGTAGCAGTCCTACTACTGGGAACTAGGGGGAAAAGGAGTAATCAGATTTTCATCTGTAAATGTCCCTAAAAGGCATAATGATATAGCCGGCACCTGGCTACATATGTAATAGGATTTTAAACCAGGAAATTGCCTTTAGTTATCAAAAAGGATTTATTTTTATTTGTAATTTGTTAGAGAA
This sequence comes from Staurois parvus, assembly GCF_062004578.1. Lineage (NCBI taxonomy): Eukaryota > Metazoa > Chordata > Amphibia > Anura > Ranidae > Staurois > Staurois parvus. Next base: position 728,219 of record NW_028317873.1, on the reverse strand, counting down.
AATTGGATTGGAGAGATTGATGTACCACTACCTGTCATTGATCTAAGTAGGGCTGGGTTTGTTAGGCACAGTAGACATGCGCCTATAGGTACCACAGAAAAAGAGGCAGATTTTCTTGTACAACTCATTGTCCACATACTTTTTTTGCATAATCACTAGGAATAGTTATCTATTACAAATTGTTTACACATTATCCCAATTTTTTAGGCCATGTTAGAACCAAGAAAATTATGAAATGCTCTGTATAAAGAACTGATCCTAGCAGGGGACCAAACCTTACTGCCTGCAGGCACTCATATGAACCAAGTGTACTCGAAATAGCATGTACAGTCAGGTCCATAAATATTGATACATTGACACAATTCTAACATTTTTGGCTCTATACACCACCACAATGGATTTGAAATGAAACGAACAAGATGTGCTTTAACTGCAGACTGTCAGCTTTAATTTGAGGGTATTTAGATTTAAATCAGGTGAACGGTGTAGGAATTACAACAGTTTGCATATGTGCCTCCCACTTGTTAAGGGACCAAAAGTAATGGGACAGAATAATAATCATAAATCAAACTTTCACTTTTTAATACTTGGTTGCAAATCCTTTGCAGTCAATTACAGCCTGAAGTCTGGAACGCATAGACATCACCAGACGCTGGGTTTCATCCCTGGTGATGCTCTGCCAGGCCTCTACTGCAACTGTCTTCTGTTCCTGCTTGTTCTTGGGGCATTTTCCCTTCAGTTTTGTCTTCAGCAAGTGAAATGCATGCTCAATCGGATTCAGGTCAGGTGATTGACTTGGCCATTGCAGAACATTCCACTTCTTTCCCTTAAACTCTTTGGTTGCTTTTGCAGTCTGCTTTGGGCCATTGTCCATCTGCACTGTGAAGCGTCCAATGAGTTCTGAAGCATTTGGCTGAATATGAGCAGATAATATTCCCCGAAACACTTCAGAATTCATCCTGCTGCTTTTGTCAGCAGTCACATCATCAATAAATACAAGAGAACCAGTTCCATTGGCAGCCATACATGCCCACGCCATGACACTACCACCACCATGCTTCACTGATGAGGTGGTATGCTTAGGATCATGAGCAGTTCCTTTCCTTCTCCATACTCTTCTCTTCCCATCACTCTGGTACAAGTTGATCTCGGTCTCATCTGTCCATAGGATGTTCCAGAACTGTGAAGGCTTTTTTACATGTCGTTTGGCAAACTCTAATCTAGCCTTCCTGTTTTTGAGGCTCACCAATGGTTTACATCTTGTGGTGAACCCTCTGTATTCACTCTGGTGAAGTCTTCTCTTGATTGTTGACTTTGACACACATACACCTACCTCCTGGAGAGTGTTCTTGATCTGGCCAACTGTTGTGAAGGGTGTTTTCTTCACCAGGGAAAGAATTCTTCGGTCATCCACCACAGTTGTTTTCCGTGGTCTTCCGGGTCTTTTGGTGTTGCTGAGCTCACCGGTGCGTTTCTTCTTTTTAAGAATGTTCCAAACAGTTGTTTTGGGCACGCCTAATGTTTTTGCTATCTCTCTGATGGGTTTGTTTTGTTTTTTTTCAGCCTAATGATGGCTTGCTTCACTGATAGTGACAGCTCTTTGGATCTCATCTTGAGAGTTGACAGCAACAGATTCCAAATGCAAATAGCACACTTGAAATGAACTCTGGACCTTTTATCTGCTCATTGTAATTGGGATAATGAGGGAATAACACACACCTGGCCATGGAACAGCTGAGAAGCAAATTGTCCCATTACTTTTGGTCCCTTAACAAGTGGGAGGCACATATGCAAACTGTTGTAATTCCTACACCGTTCACCTGATTTGGATGTAAATACCCTCAAATTAAAGTTGACAGTCTGCAGTTAAAGCACATCTTGTTTGTTTCATTTCAAATCCATTGTAGTGCTGTATAGAGCCACAAATATTAGAATTGTGTCGATGTCCCAATATTTATGGACCTGACTGTATTTTCCTGCAGTGCTTTTCAGGGGCCATTGTGTCACACTCCTGGTAGACTGTAGGTAATTGAACGAAAAACAACAAAACAAATTTTGAAGCAAAACACCTACATTTGTATCCCCGAGTTTTACCCCATTCTAAATTTCTATTGTTTGAAAAACTTTTTGCCTGACAAGATTGACTCAATCCCTATACTGCAGTCCTTCATTGATTCTCACTGCAGAACGCTTGCATTTGTGCTTTCATTGTGTCTGATTGCATACTGTGACATTTGTACGCTTGCCGAATATCTTAGTTGGCTCAATGCTTCTGATTTTTTCAGTTACTTGTACTGTTACCTATAATATGAGAACTGTATGATATTTTCTGTAATCTCACTTAAGTCTATAAATAAAGAATAAATCTGCAAGTTTGAAGCAGTTCTCTGCAAATCTACAAGCTTCTGGCAGATTGCTACTATACTGGTGTTTTTGTGTATGTGCACCAATCAGGGGTGGACTGACCATTTGGAAACTCGGGCACTTCCCGAGGGCCCGGGGTCAGTAGGGGGCCCCATGAGAAGCCCCTGGTACTTTTTTTTTTTTTTTTTTTTTTTTTTTTTTTCATAGGCTTTTTTGAGTTTGGCAAGGACACAGGGGCCCCATGATCCCCCTATTGCCCGGGGGCCCCATGAGTTTTCAGTCCGCCCCTGGCACCAATCCAGCACAAACCCACTTTGTAACCCACTGCTTCCTTGGATAGCTGTGACATAGCAATCCTGGGAAGCAACGGGCCCAGCATAGGCCAGAAACCCCAAAAAAGGAAAATGGTAAAAAATAGAATAAAAATTGTTAGCATTTCTGAAAGGGGGGGGGGAGGGACATAAAATAAAAAAAAAATAAGTACATTGCTGCAGGGAGTATAGTCCCACAGTGTTTGTTCCATAAACACCTCCAGTTCACCACAAATCCAAGTGGAAATGAACTCACTAGATTGAAATGATATTAAATCAATGCATTGATCTTACAGAACTTTTGTTACAAGCTCATTAATCTTTTATGACAGGTGATGACCACCAACAACTCTAAAGGATAACATATGAAACCAAAAAGATCATCATAGTATAACCAAATGTATTAAAGCATACAGTATGTAAGCCCTTACCTTGTAAAATAACCCATACAGTTTAAAATAGAAATGAAAGGCAAAACATTTGTGAATAGATATAAAAAGGAAAAAGTAAAGTGTTTATAATGTGATCACATTCTATCTTTTCTCAGCTGCATAAAAGCTGGGGGAGGAGAAACAGCAGTACTGTGATCTTCCCAGTGATTGGCTGTACGGGGGGTGGGGGAGAAGTCTGATCATTGGAGGAGAGCACACTGAGTTCCCAGCATGGCTAGAGAACTGACCACGGTGTGCTCTCCTGTATAGTGTGGTCAGTTTTTACTAGGAAAGCAGAGGTACTAGCAAGAACATCAGTTATTGCATATAAAAGGAAGTAATAAAAAAGAGAACAGGATACTTTTTCATACAAGTACATGGTACAGCAGGCACATATAAGTAATATGACATCTTGCGTTTACATACTCTTTAATAATACAAACAATAAAAAATAGTGCTATCCCAGCCCGTGCCCCCCCCCCCCGACTTCTCCATCAAGATCAACAACACTATCATCAGTCCCACCCCTCACGCCAGGGTACTAGGTGTAATCCTAGACTTCAATCTGTTCTTCCAGCCCCAGGTCCAGTCGCTGACAAACTCATGTAGACTTCACCTCCGCAACATCTCCAAGATATGACCGTTCCTAACCTCGGAAACCACCAAGCAACTCATTCACTCCCTTATTATATCTCGCCTTGACTACTGTAACTCCCTCCTCACTGGCCTACCTCATCGCAGGCTATCCCCACTCCAGTCCATCATGAATGCTGCTGCCAGACTCATTCACCTTACTAACCGCCCTGTATCTGCCACCCCTCTCTGCCAATCCCTCCACTGGCTCCCAATTGCCCAACGGATAAAATTCAAAACACTAACACTGATGTACAAAGCCGTTCATAACTCTGCCCCTAATTACATCACCGACCTTGTCTCTAAATCTCTACTCCCTCCTACTCTCTAGCTCCCTTGTCTCCTCCTCCCATGCCTGTCTCCAGGATTTCTTAAGGGCTTCACCCATCCTCTGGAACTCCCTACCCCAATCTATCAAGCTATCGCCTACTCTGCTCACTTTTACTCGCACTCTGAAAACCCATCTCTTCAGGGAAGCCTATCCCGACCCCAGCTAATACTGGAATCCTCCACTCTTCCTACTACTCCATCCCCCACAGCTAATTACCTCCTGTACCACTACCCCCTCCCTCCTAGATTGTAAGCTCCAAGGAGCAGGGCCCTCTAATCCCTCTTGTATTGAACTGTATTGTTACTGTACTGTCTCCCTCCATAATGTAAAGCGCTGAGCAAACTGTTGGCTCTATATAAGTCCTGTATAATAATAACAATAACACTTAAAATGGCTGCAGTTGTTTGGTCTGGAGGAGCTCTAATAGCTGTCCCAGTGCTTCTGCCCTTACTGCACCCTCCTCCTTCCCAGGAATGTGATGACATCACTGTGCGTAAGCTCCATCCAACATGTTCTGTCAAGGTGGATGTTGTCAAGAGCTCTTCTAGCATTCCTCTGATTTTGTGCTGAGAGGGAAGATAACAAAACAAATTAACAAGCAGCTGGGCAGGCACTACAGAAATATCTGTAAAACATGTGAAGGGCAACAATGAGCTCCTCCAAAATCACAGCACCCTCTAACCTTTCCTGCACTAAACCTCAGTAGGCTTTGCAGGACCAGATGGGAGGGAGGTAGGAAGGTAACAGAGCCAGAGCAATCAGGAATTTGACACTCCAAGGAAGTGTCAAATACCTATGAGATTCAGAAAAATAATTAATAGAATAATACCGAACAGAATTACATACATACATGTAATTGGTTAAAATGACACTAAACTCTGATTTAAAAAAAAAAAAAGAAATTCTGTTCCAAGTATGTATTCCTAACAAAAAAAGCACCTTCTATTCTTCTTGGTCTCCTCCAAATCTCCAATTTCCTTTCTTTTTTTGCTGGTGCTGTGATCCAACTTCCTGTTATAGAGAGGGTATGTTTGTTCTCCATAATCCCGCTGTATGTAGAAATGTAGCTTTCTAATGAGATGGATTATTGACTATGGAATGTGTAGTGTGCATAGAGCAGTGCACATGACTGCAACTACCGTGCCCTGCCTGTTCTAAACAAATGAAAGTGAGGGGGAAAAGGGGAGGTTCAGTGGATGTTATAAGATGGCAGAAAAACAGAGTAGTAAATTATTTCATGAAAAATAGAGCCATTAACCCTTTGAGGACCAAGGGACGTATTTGTCCCATGTTTGTAATTGCGTGTATCATCTGATTAAGAACTTAAAACTCTTTTTTTTTTTTTTTTTTTTTTTTTTTTTGAGTCAAAATATTAGTTCTTATCAACAAACAACAAATGGATCTAGATTTTTGTCAATTATTTCATGAAATGGCTTAGTTGCAGCAACTGAAATGTACAAACTTTAAAAACAAACAAATTGATTCTTTTGGCATTCCAAAACCTTACGGTCCTCAAAGGGTTAAGTAATGGATGTGTATGGATTATTTTGGAGAATAAATAATATGTTAATAATTAAAGTTTTGACCAGGGGCGGACTGACCATTTGAGCACTCGGACACTGCCCGAGGGCCCGGGGTCAGTAGGGGGCCCCATGAAAGGCCCCTGGTACATTTTGTAGGCTTTTTTGGGTGTGCTTTGAATGTGGGAAAGGAAACCAGGGCCCCATGATCCCCTATTGCCCGGGGGTCCCATGAGTTGTCAGTCCGCCCCTGGTTTTGACTAGGCAGAAGGTAAGGAGCGGAGTGGATTATTATATGGCAGTCCATATGACTAGAGTAATTGACTAGTGCAGACACAAAGACTATAAACTTTGGGTCCTTCTTGAACAAGACTGCTGCCCTGTCTCTCTTTCGGGACTCTTATGAGTGGGGCAATGGAAACCTAGATCACTGACTTCACATCCTCTAATAGGCCTGATGCTCAGTGAATTTGACTGGTTTTCTTCGTTACTTGACATCAGATGACACCCATCTTAAGTCACCCAGGGGCCAATATGATTTAGTGTTTCATATCTGGGTTGCACAGGGGGTAGTGCGTGCATCACAGTTTATAACAACACAACAGTGGAAACTTCTCATGGCAGTGTCTTCAACTTACGGAGATTTGGAACTGGACGCTTGGTGCCAACATCAGCTTTCAGACTCTTTGCATTCCCTACCAAAGGCACACAATTTCATATGGTACTTGATACCCTATGAGGAATTGTGTCGTGAGGAGGGAGCTATGTGGCATTCCTTCTTCTTACCTTATGGCAGTGTTTCTCAACTCCAGTCCTCATGGACCCCCAACAGGTCATGTCTTCAGGATTTCCATTATTTTGCACAGGTGATTTGATCAGTTTCACTGCCTTAGTAATTACCACAGCTGTTTCATCTGAGGGAAATCCTGAAAACATGACCTGCTGGGGGTCCATGAGGACTGGAGTTGAGAAACATTGCCTTATGGTCACCAGTGCAACCTCAGGTGGTGATCCAAAATTTCTTACTACCTGGGAAAATGAATTACAAAGAATCTTTATGGAGAATCAAAAAAGCAGAATTCTATTTTATGTCATAAAGCATCTATTATGGTCTATCTGTTACCAGGTGATATAGAACCCCACTGAGGCTGGTGAGAATTTTCTCACAGTAATCCTAACTGTTGGCATAGCGGCACTCACCTGGGCTCCCTCGTCCATATCTTTTGGGAATACCATGTACTTTTTTGGCAAAATGTTTCTGCAATCAATGAACAAGTTACAGGCTTTGCTTTTCTGGATGACCCCACTGTCTTGCTTCTCCATCTAAATCCCCGGTCTCAAAAGAGATATAAAGAGTCATTGCTACTTTAGGCCTGCATTTGAAGTAAATGGGAAAAAACATCCAGTTACTCTTCTGAATATTATTTTTCCATGTATAATTTGTACACGTAAACATTTGATACGTAGGATACAAGTCTCTGTTTCATTTGCACAATATTTTGTCTACAATGTGTCAGCTTATGACTTGTCTTTGTATCGTTATTGGATAGTTTCTGTAATGGTGACCTTTATGATTAAATAAAAAAATATAAAAAAAAATAAAAATCAGAGCTTTATGTATTAAATAAAAATATAATATGCTTTCCTATGTAAGAGATAACAACATTAAATCAGTAAGTGCAATGTCACATGGGAATTATCTGATGCTATAATTTTCTTAATTTAAAATGGTTGCACCCATTCCCCACAATGAACTGAAAATTCTGCCAGCAGCTAAGCATAATGTGTTTTATATGTCACTTTACCCTGGAGAAAAGCTGCATGAATTAGGTGGTCATGGTAACCAAAGCGAGAGCGAATGACCAAATATTAACTGATGCTTGCTTGTTGCTATCCCTTCCCCCAGCCCCAACTTGTTCAGATAATCCTACCCATCAAGCTCACTGTGCTGGCTAAAATCTGTTACACACTCAGCTTAAATAGATCACGAGACTGATTACCCTGAGGAACCCTTAATACCCTGGAATCCTATACTGTATCTTAGGTGTATTCCACGTAATAGAGAACATCATACTTAACCTCCCTAGCGGTATGATTATTTCAGATTTTTGGTGCTGAAAGCGGTACCATTATGTTGCATGGAAATATGTATTTTTGTTATTGTAGGCTGTAATTTTTAGGAATAACTCACTGAAATCTGTCCGAACAAGAGTCTAGTAAACATCCCGGGTATGATAAAATTTGAAACACGAAATCATAAATTATAATTTAATAAATAATCATTAATAATAAATTTAATTCAATAATATAATCAAACCGAAAACACTGAAATTTGAAATATAGCGCCAAGTTCGCACATCACTGAGCAAAGTCGCAAAATCGTTTTCAGTGTCTGATGAGAAATTTCCCCCACGAATCATTATCACTCAATTCTGCAAGTGGTTCTGATTTACTATCGCTGATCTAAACCCGCTTTTGACCTAAAGGGACGCTTTTTGGACGCCATGGACGTTTCTCAGTTTCCAGGCAGAAAGAACAGTCAAAATGCAGGCAGGGCGCCGGACAAAGCAGTAGGGACAAAATGTATGTGAAATGGGTTGAAACAGCAATGTTTTACTATGAAAAATTTGTTTTTAAAAAAATTAAATTTTTTAAAATTTTCAAATTTCCCGCCAGCGCCCGTACGTCCCGACGTCACAGGACCGGAACACAGAAGCCGGATGCCGGAATCGGCTGGAGGAGATGGCCAGTGTTGCTGCAGGGGACACATCGCGGGAGTGAAGGACAAGGTAAGCGCTGCAGGGAATCCCTGTGCAATGCCGCATGGTAAGCCCGAGTGTAGCTCGGGGTTACCGCTTTTGGCACTGACATTTTACCCCGAGCTACACTCAGGAATACCGCCAGGTAACATACTTACCTAGGTGGATGCGGCATCAGTCCGATGCCGCATCTACCTCCTCCAGCTCTAAAGGTGGGAATACGCGATTAGAAAATCGACTGATCAGTCATCTGATGACCAAGAGGCGTTCGTTCCTTGGTTGAAGTCATGGCCCACATCAACCGATCTAGAAAAAGAGTTCATCGGGCAATACGTGGTGTTGACGTCTTCCGTACAAGTAGAAGTGATGCAGTGTGCGTGTGACCTTGTAGCCACGCCCAGAACGAGCGATATACACATAAAATTAACAGCAATGAGTATAATATTGTTTATTACATGACCTATATACATAAATAGTGATACATAAAATATAATACGCAGAATTCTGGTTTCATTATCTCTTTAGGCCAATCTACTTTTAACATTTGGATTTTTCGTTTGTCTTTACGAAGATTCCTTGGACATAAACATCCGGGTAATCTTCTGTTTCCGCTCATGCGTGATAGCGCTTGATTTTTTTCGTATGAACGTCATACCACCGCATAGAAAATCGGTTGTTCGTATGTAAAATGACAACATTTTTCACTGTTGTTCAACCGGATTTTTTCGTTCACAATATCGTTATCGGTTAATCGCTCGATCAGTGGTTCCGCAAAATTTTTCTAACCATTTTCTTATCGTGTGTACCAGGCATTAGGCTAGGTTCACACATACGCAGTTTGCGTTTGATCCGTTATTGCAGTGCTTTTTGTGGTCCATTTTGCATTTTCGCACATGCGTTTTTAGATGTATGGCGGCCGGAAAAATGCACTAGCTTTCCGGGAGGCCGCCATTTGGCGTACTCCAGCACATGCGCAGTTCGCGCGCTTGCAGAGCCACACAGCGGCGCGATCTGTCACCGGCCGTGTATCTTGAACACGGCCAATGACAGATCTGAGTATCGGCCCTGTTGCCGGTACCATGTGACCAATCACAGCAGGTCACATGACAGTTGTATACAGTGGATGGCTTCATTCATGCCATCCATTGTATACTAGTGTCTAGCTATGAATGGTCACAGCAGGTCACATGCACATGTCATTTGATTAGCTGTGGCCAAATCACAGCTAAGCACAAAAAAAAAACCCTGAATGAATTGATGTCATTCAGGTAAATGCTTGCTTATAGCAAAGTAATTCTTTGCTATAAGCAAATTGTGTAAAAAAAAAAAAAAAAAAAAAAAAAAAAAAAAAAATCACTTCCCCAAAGTAGTACAATGTTACTACTTACTACACAAAAATTCCCTTTGTTAAAATTCCATCTAAATTGATTAATCCAGAGAAAAAAATGTGTATGTGTGTCTAAATTATAGATATGTCATGCACAATATAATGGATGCTACAAATATTTCTTTTACAATCTGTTCACACCAAGGACTTTTCACCAAGAGCAACATCTAAGAACGTCCAAGAAAAGGCTGGTTTAATAGAGAAAACAACCAGGGACACAGCTAGGTTCCACTAAGCCACATTGAAAAATAGGAAACCGGGACAAATCACTTCACCAAACAGCACCTACCATATAGAAGGGCTCATGCACCCCGGGGTGATCCAATGTGGTGCATTTGACACATCAAGACAACACGCATTATGTTGCACATTAACGTGTGCTGCAATAGGACAGGCAGTTATGTTTCATGGGCTGCCAACACACCACAGTAGACCAAAAATGAGACATGCAAAATATATGCAAAAAATCTGCTGTACCACTCGCTGAATGAGGTTGCCCTGCACATGGGTGTAGCATGCAGGTGAAGGATTTAATGTTAAAGCAGGCAGTGAGGAGGCTAAACAATGCCTCCTCACTGCCTGTCAAATGCCCTCTGATGAGCGTTCCGAATTCAGATAGCTCTTCAGAAGGCAACACTAGTGTAAACTAGCCCTTAAGGGGGAACCCCCCCAAAAAGCACAATTTCCCCTCAAAAATCCATACCAGACCCTTGTCCAAGGATGCAGCCTAGGTGGCTAGAAGGAGAGAGGGTGAAACCCCCTCCTGAACAACACCAAGCCACATGATCTTAATGTAGCACTACCCTTGTAAGGGCTGCTGGATTTGTTTTTGTTCTCCTATGCTCTGCACAGCCCGGCAACACGCATTCTTCCACACTTTGCACACTGGAGTCAGCAAACAGTTCTTGAGCTTGGTTTTGTGGTTTTATTAAAGGGTTTAATAACTTGGATGGGGTCTAGGGATATATGGGATGCCCGAACTGCAGAACTTTGAGAACAACTCCTTAGCAACTATGTATAAAAGCACAGATTTAGTAACAGTCTCTTTTTAATGAGCACTAGAGGCTCTTTGGTGTGCCTCCTCAATCCCCAGATGATTCCTCCTCTTCACCCAGCTGCCTGAGGGTATCCCTGAGCAAGGGGGCCAAGAGTTGTCTGGCTGAACAGTCCCAGATGAGAAGCTAGTTCGGTCTTGCACCTGACTGCCCTCTTCCCTTATCTGGCCCAGGGGGTGTAGGAGTACTCACACTGTCCTCTCCTGTTAGTTTAGTGGGTTGGTGGCTGCCTTCAAGCCTTACTCTGGACTGTCTCCTTCCCTGCTGCGCGGGCTGTCCTCCCTTAAAGACATTGAGGCAGTGGAGATCCTCCCATCCAGCAACCAGTCCGTTAATGGGCTCTCCTCCCTGGGGCCCCCTCCCAGGCTCCACACTCCAGTATTCCACCCGACACTGACCCCTGCTCCCCAGGCTCTCTCATATTTTAGGGTTGCCCTGGTCACCATGCCCAGCCTCCTGCCAGGGGACTGACTAAAATCCCTTAAACATACAGATTTGGGCCTCCTCCCCTCTTCCAAAACATTCTCCAGTTTCTGGTAAGATGGGAGGGCTTCAGAAGCTCTGACCTGTTAGAGCCTCCTGTCTGTTTTGAGGTAAACTCACTACCTCATTCCTAGGCTGACTCATCCCAGGCTGCTACTCTCTGCTTACAGGAAAAAAAACAAAAACAAACAGCTTATCTGACTAACCTGGAGGGTGTTACATCAACATGGGGAGGCATCTTGCCATGGAGGACCCTGGAACTATGTATGAATTTGGCTCTACCAAGCAGGCTGAAAGTCCAGCGTTTGGATGAGAAATCAAAGTTCAGACCTGTGTTTGTATCAAACCGGAAGCTCAGCTCAACTCAGGGCGGACTGACCATTTGGAAACTCAGGCACCGCCTGAGGGCCCAGGGTCAGTAGGGGGCCCCATGAGATGCCCCTGGTACCTTTTTCATAGGCTTTTTTGAGTTTGGGCAAGGACACAGGGGCCCCATGATCTCCTATTGCCCGGGGGCCCCATGAGTTGTCAGTCCACCCCTGGCTCAACTTGTAAATATAGACCCATGCTATACCCAGTTTGGCAAATGGGTGAACAAACTGGCAGTAACCTATCATCCTGAACCCCTGACTGCACGCAATAACCAATTAGAAGTCTGTCTCTGTGTGGCAGTGGCACTACTACTGCTAAATGAGAGATTCTTGTAAGCTTCTGCTGGTAAGCAAACAGGCTGGGGATATCTAGTGATATAATTAACCAAATATAGTGATGACAAGGGAGGGGGTGACATTCAAAACTGGCCAGGGTTTGCACTTCAGATGTTTGCAATTTGGCAGACAAGAAAAGGTGTTCACTCGCCCATTGAGCTGAACCTCTGAAGTCACGCACTAGTTGTCTTTGGTTGCTAAGCAACCTTCTAGAAATTGAGGGCAGAGTGCAGGCTGGCTATTGACATCTTAATAACCAATGATGTCATCAGTTGCCAGAACGCCTGCGACCGCACAATATGTGGTTGTAATAGGGCACCATACCAATCAATGACGGTGTTGAAAAAAAAAAATAAAATAAAACAACGTGTTTTCCCCAAAATTCATATAAGACCCTTACCCTAGATAGGGGTCTATATTTTAAGGGCGGTCCAAAGCAAAAAAAAACAAGAAACAAGGCACAGTGTCGTATTACCATACTATTACCCAAGCATGCACCCTGGCTGGCCAGCAAAGGGGACAGGCAATGAGCGTATGGCCCCTCATTTTGTACCACATCAACCCATATGACCTCGATATCAGGGAGACTCCTGTGACGGACCACGTGGCACCCCATCTGGGTACGTCCATCAGAGAACTGCTTCCTCACTGCGGGGATACAGGAACAGGGTATTATTTCATTGCACCCAAGAACTAGACGTTACTAGATTAGGTTCAACCTGAACAGAAGTACACTTTTTAATGCACTTCAGAAATAGGGGCAGTCCCCACATGAATAATAAAAACAAATAGTACACATTGGGATAAACATCCTACACTGATTAGATAAGGAGGTAAAACTGACACAAGACTAATCCCATCATGTAGGACCCTCCAGGAGGACTAGCAAACAGACAGAAACAATAGGTGACTCAGTTAACATGGAAACAAAGACACAGTAAACACAACACACCTTAATAAACAGATTACAGCAAGAGACCTCAGCATCAGGTTGTTTGGAGCTGATTATATTAACATCTGCTTAGAGTCTCTGAGTCTAGGAGGAGGCGTTGAAGCAGTCAGCACTGGTTTGAGCACAGAGGCCCCAAATCTGTATCTGGGTCCTCCAGTTCTCAGAGTCTGTGTGTTTTTGAGGAGACATGGACTTGAATCCAAAGTAAAACTTCTGCAAAGGTCCCCCCAGGCACACACCTTCCAAAGAACACAGCCCCCTCAGGTGCCAGGGCCCATGGATAGTAGGCAAGAGGTTAGCCTACATTCCCTCCAAAAGTCCCTGTCCCGGTTGGGTCTGTCACAACTCCCCTTTTTTTTTTTTTAATTCAAATATTTATTGTTTTTTCATATTTATAAATACATGAAAGGGAAAGGAAAAAAGAACATAACAATACATTTCATCAACGTTCTCATATCATATATAAAATTCTTAATCCTATCTCCTTCTATTGCCCCCTATTTATATCCCATGCCTCTACCCCTACACCCTACCACATCCCTCCACTCTCCCACTCTGCATTTTTCTCTTTTCTCCTTCCCTATAAAGTCAAGAAACTTCTCTTCTCTTCTCATTTCTTATTGCTTCATATATATTCGTTTGATGTACAAAATCTTCCCATTTCTCCCATCTCCTATTATATATCTCCATCTTACCTTCTTGGATATAGTATAATTTCTCTATCTTACTAATCTGATTTATGCAGGCCATAGATGGGTCGAAAATCGGCCGATTTTTCGGCCGAAAATCAAATCGGCCGATTTTTGGATCGCTAGTGGGCTATTTGTTCGGCCGTTTTTCGGGATTTTGGCCGTTTTTGTTTTTTTTTGGTAAAGTTGGAAAAAAATCGGCCGATCGGCCGATTTTCGCGGCATTAATGGGCTAATCGGCCGATTTTTTTTTTTTTTTTTTTTTTTTTTTTTTTTTCCCCGATAAAAAATCTGCGCATGAGCAGTGACCTGCAAGAGGAAGACAAAAAGAAAGAGGATGAAGAAGAAGAAGAGGATGAAGAAGAAGAAGAGGATGAAGAAGAAGAAGAGGATGAAGAAGAAGAAGAGGATGAAGAAGAAGAAGAGGATGAAGAAGAAGAAGAAGAGGATGAAGAAGAAGAAGAAGAGGATGAAGAAGAAGAAGAGGAGGAAGAAGAAGAAGAAGATGCGGATGAAGAAGAAGATGAGGAAGAAGAAGAAGAAGAGGATGAGGAAGAAGAAGAAGAAGAAGAGGATGAGGAAGAAGAAGAAGAAGAAGAGGATGAGGAAGAAGAAGAAGAGGATGAGGAAGAAGAAGAAGAGGATGAGGAAGAAGAAGAAGAGGATGAGGAAGAAGAAGAAGAGGATGAGGAAGAAGAAGAAGAAGAAGAGGATGAGGATGATGAAGAAGAAGAAGAAGAGGATGATGAAGAAGAAGAGGATGATGAAGAAGAAGAGGATGATGAAGAAGAAGAGGATGATGATGAAGAAGAAGAGGATGATGAAGAAGAAGAAGAGGATGATGAAGAAGAAGAAGAGGATGATGAAGAAGAAGAAGAGGATGATGAAGAAGAAGAAGAGGATGATGAAGAAGAAGAAGAGGATGATGAAGAAGAAGAGGATGATGAAGAAGAAGAGGATGATGAAGAAGAAGAGGATGATGAAGAAGAAGAGGATGAGGAAGAAGAAGAGGATGAGGAAGAAGAAGAAGAAGAGGATGAGGAAGAAGAAGAGGAAGAAGAAGAGGATGAGGATGATGAAGAAGATGATGAAGAAGAAGAGGATGAGGATGATGAAGAAGAAGAGGATGAGGATGATGAAGAAGAAGAGGATGAGGATGATGAAGAAGAGGAGGATGAGGATGATGAAGAAGAGGATGAGGATGAAGAAGAAGTAGGATGAAAATAAGAGGAATTCCAGTCCAGCAAAATGTCTCTGCAGAGAGCTCCGCTATTTCTTTGACAGTTCTCTGACAGTTCCTTGACATTTACAGCGGTTGCAATATTGTATCTATTTGTTTCCGAATAAAAACATCTGTATCCTAAATGGAAACAAATAGATACAATGTTGCAACCGCTGTAAATGTCAAGGAACTGTCAGAGAACTGTCAGAAATAGCAGAGCTCTCTGCAGGGACACTTTTTGCCGGCTGTAGACGGGATGAAAATCGGCCTTTTTTTTTTTTTTTTTTTTTTTTTTTTACCATTGGTGGTAACGTCGGCCACTTGAACGACCGATTGTTCGTTTTTTTTAAAAGAAAAATCGGCCGATTTTCGACCCATCTATGGCCTGCATTACTCTCTCTACCCAGTCCTTTTCTCTCGGAACCTCTAAACTATGCCAGAATCTAGGTATCAACCCCTTTGCTGCATTCACATAATACCATATACCCGAATCCTTGTATTTATTCACTGGTATATCCGTCTTATGTAACAAACACACTTCTGGATCTAATCCTATCTTTATCCCTGAGATTTTCTCTATTAAGTTGACCGTTTTCTCCCAAAAAGTTTGAATCTTTGGACACTCCCACCAAATATGAAACCACGTACCAATCCCTCCACACCCACGCCAGCACTCTTGTGTTCTCTCTATACCCATTTTATGTTCCACCTTTGGTGTGATGTGCCATCTTACCAAGCTTTTATAATTTACCTCCACTTCTCTCATGCTGATATTCTCATGTGGGAGTCTATATATTTTCCTCACCTATCTCTATCGCCAAGTCCTTTTCCCATTTTTCTATATACATTGGTTTTACCTCCGTGACTAACTCAGTGAGAATTTTATATATCTTTGCCGTGCCCCGTTTCCCCTCTCCCCGTGATTCCAACAACTTCTCAAACAGGTTCCAATCCTTTCTCCCTCTTATAGGTTTCGGAAGACTCTCAACAAAGTGTTTTAATTGGTGATATTTCCACTCATCAATCTTAATAAAAAGTTCCCTTCCACCTTTCTTTAAATCTTTTAATGTTTTCAATTTCTGTCAATCCATAATATCCCTTAATTGAATGTCTTCCTTTTTAATCCATTTTCCCATAATCCCCTCTATACCTGGTGGAAAGTACTCCATATTCCTTAATGACATTAATTGTGAATTAAAATCCCACTTCATACGTTTATGTAACTTATCCCAAACCTTTAAAACATTCAGTGTATACACACTCGTGGTATTTTTTAAACTTCTATATTGTGTTGGTGCCCATATGCTTCTACTCAGGTCAACTCCACTCAGTTCGTTCTCTATCTTAACCCACCTTTTCCCCCTTATATTGTGTGTCCAATCATAAATTCTTGTTAAAACTACAGCATTATAGTATCTCCTAAAATCTGGCACTCCCAATCCCCCTCTCTCTTTACCTCTACTCATCAGGTCATAGGATATTCTAGGTTTTTTATTTTTCCATATAAATTTTGTTATCTTTTTAATTTCTTTAAAAAAGGCCTCTGGGAGTCTTATTGGGATCATCTGAAATTTATACAAGACTTTGGGTACAATTATCATTTTTATCAGATTTATTCGTCCTAACCAAGAGGGGATTCCTCTTCCCAGTATCTTCAGTTCCTCTTTGATCTCATTTAGAAGAGCAATATAATTTGATTTATACAATTTTGTATATGAAGCAGTAAGTTTAACCCCTAAATATTTTATCTCTGTGTCTCTCCATATAAAAGGGACTTCTTTTTGTATCTTTTCTTTCTCACCATTTGGAAGATTTACGTTTAAGATCTCAGTTTTTGTCGGGTTGATTTTTAAGTTTGATATTTCTCCATACTCTTTTAAACTTCTTATTAAATTCGGGAGTGTTATCCTAGGATTTCCCACATAAAACAACAGGTCGTCTGCAAAAGCTGCCACTTTATGTTCGGTTTCCCCTATTTGTATTCCCTTTATATCTACGTTCTTCCTAATTGTTTCCAACAAGGGTTCCAATGATAACACATACAACAATGGGGACAGTGGGCATCCCTGTGTTGTCCCGTTTGACATCCCTATGGGCTCAGACTTTTCCCCATTTAACCAAAATAACCGCGGATGGCATTTTATACAGTTTTCCTATCCACTCCCTCATTCTACCACCTACTCCCATGATCTCTAGGGTATCCATCATAAAGCTCCAGTTTACTCTATCAAAAGCTTTTTCGGAATCGATCGAGAGCACCACTGCCGGGGTTTTCCCATTCTTAGCTTTTTGGATCAGCAACAGAGTTCTGATTCCGTTGTCTCTACCCTCTCTCCCCGATACAAAACCAACCTGATCCCCCTGGATCCATTCTGGCATCAGATCTTTCATCCTATTTGCTAAGACCTTTGCATATAACTTTGTATCTATATTTAGGAGTGCAATTGGCCTATAACTAGAGCATTGAGTAGCGTCCTTCCCTTCCTTATGTATAAGTGTTATATGGGCTTGTAGGGATTCCTGTCTAATCTCCATTTCTCCACCCAGGGCATTCATATACTCCTTCAATTTAGGTATTAACAGTTCACTATATTTTTTATAATACCTCACGGCATATTCATCTGGGCCAGGGCTTTTCCCCACCTTAGTATCTTTCAACGCTATCTTTATTTCCTCCTGCGTAATTTCCAACTCCAGGGATCTCAATAAATCTTCATCTATCTTTGGTAGTTCTGCATTTTTTAAATATGCCCTTCTTTTTTCTCTGTTTTCATTTTCACTATTATTTGCTAAATTCTGGGAATTAATATTATACAGCTTGCTATAATATTCCTTGAATACCTTCCCGATCTCTTTAGTAGAGTGGGCCATTTCTCCCTTGGGATTTCTTATTTTTTCTATATAGTTTCTATTTTTCTTTTTTCTCAGGGCTCTCATTAACTGTTTTCCTGGTCGATCTCCCCATCTATACCTTTCCACTGCTACTTTATTAAGTACTCTCCTCCTTTCTTCTTCCATTAATATCTCCAACTCCTTCTTCTTTCCTATTACCTTCTGCCTTGTCTCACTTGTTGTTCTATTTTTATGGATCTGTTCCAGGTCATATATTTCTTTTAAGAGCCCCGTCAGTTTCTTACTCCTTTCCCTTTTCTTTTTTGCCCCTAGCGTGATCAATATACCCCTAATATATACCTTATGGGATTCCCAGACAGTGGCCACTGATACATCCCCTGTTTCATTCTCTTGAAAGTATCTTTCCATCTCTTTTCTGATCTGCTGATTGATCTCTTGATCTAATAAAAGGGCCTCATTTAACCTCCATCCTGCCCCCCTTGTCAACTGCCTCCCCCATCTTACCTTCATTATAACTGGGGCATGGTCTGAGATAGTCATTGTCTCTATTTCTACTTTAACCACCCTCTCAATAAGTTGATGGTCTACCATTATATAATCCAATCTCGAATAAGTCTCGTGTGCATTAGAGAAGAAGGTATAGTCTCTTTCCTTTCCATGCATTATTCTCCATATATCCACTAGTTGGCCCTCATGTATCTCCTTCTTTAAGGTCTTCATAGACCTACCTCCCTCTCGTTGCACATGAGAAGTTGTATCCATCTGTGGATCTAAACATAAATTCAAATCTCCCGCCACTATCAGTCTTCCCTTTTTAAAATCCATCAGCTTTCTTAATATCCCTTTCAGGTATACCTCTGGTCTCTTATTTGGGCAGTATATATTCGCTATTGTACACTCTATTTCCTGCAATCTACCTTTCAAAAATAGAAATCTCCCCTCAGGATCCGTCTCTCTATCCTCAACCTCCCACCTAACATTTTTAGCAAACCCAATTCCCACCCCCTTAGCTCTCTTAATTGGGGTGTCTGCATAAAACCATGTTGGATAGTTTCTGGTGATTAATTTAATATTTGACTTAATCTCAAAATGCGTCTCCTGTAAAAAAACTACCGAAGCTTCTCTATGTTGCAACTCCTTAAATAACTTAAATCTCTTCCCAGGACTATTCAACCCCTTTACATTATAAGTTATAAACTTTATATCTTCCATATGTCTTGTATACATCTCCTCACTATGCAGAGTATTTTTAAAAACTTCCCCCTATACCATCCTTCTCCCCCTCCCCCCTCCCCAACCTCCTCCCCCTCCTAGGCCTCCTTTTGCCTATGGATCATGTTCCACCTTTGATCCCTCTATAGGGGTTCGACTCCAACTATGACCGCTCACCTTCCCCCCCCCTCCTCCCCAATGTCTCCTTATCTATTGTCTCTCTATTTCCTCTTTTAACCAACTGCCATCTACCAGTGTCCAACTCTCCCTCTTCCACTTCCCAACCCGGTATCACTTGTCTCTGCAGTCCAAGTTTATCACAGAAGTCTTCCATATCTTCCGGAAATTTTAAGATAGCTGTAATTCCATCCTTCCACCCGATTAAACTTGTATCGCGGCCCCATCTGTATTTCGCATTATGTTTTTTCATCACTTCTAATAGGGGTTTCAGTGATCTCTTCCTTCTCAGAGTCTCTGATGTTAATTCTGCAAAAATTTGAATAATTTTCTCTCCATATATAATATTTGTTTTTCCTTTTAATCTTTTTCCATATCTCTTCTCTATCTTCGTAGTTGTGGAATTTAACAATTATATCCCTTGGTTTTTCTATCCCTTGTTGATACTTTCCAATCCTGTATACTCCGTCCAATTTAAACATCTCCTCATCCACTTTATCCATTAAGGAGTTCAAAATTTTGCCAATTAGCTCTTTTAAGTCTTTTAAATCTTCCCTCTGTGATAGTTCTGGGACTCCTCTTACTCTGAGATTATTTCTCCTTTCTCTATTTTCTTGTTCTTCCATCCTATAGAGCAATCTCCTTTGTTCTTTTCTATCTTCTAATATCCTTTTTTCTAATTTTGGGATGGTTTGGGTATAATTTTGCGCTTTTTCCTCCATTTCTTCCACCCTAGTTAACAATTGTCCCATTTCTTCCCGAATCATCCCCATTTCATGCTTCATTGATTTTTCCAAGCCTTTAAACATCTCCGCCATTTCTTTTTTATTAGGTATTTGCATATCATTTCACAATCTCTCAGATCATGGCCTTCCATTAATTGTTGGCTATTATATACCGGGCCTAGGGAGAGTCTCGGGCTATTATCCAGACTTATTTCCAATTCACTTTTTTCATTTATTCCCTGAGATCTTTCTGGGGTAACATTTCCCTGTGACACATACTTCTTGATCGTATCAGTTTGGGAGTTCTTAGGCCCACTCCCTTTTGATGTTTTTACCTTTCATTTTATTTTTAAAGCCTTTACTCTTGTTTCTTGTTCTCCTGGACACCTACTCCTCCCGATCTTCAGACCCGCCCTAGGAATCCCCTATCTCTTTTATTTTCAGATTGTATAATTAATTCAAAGTCTTACCATAGTCATCTGAAAGTCTAATACGAGGAATCAATGTATGTAAGGGACCGCCTGGCGGTACCACTAGCACTCCACTGAATAGGCGTCCCCAGCGCACGGAGTCTAAGTCCCAGGGTGCTTGTTCACCAGGGCCCCTGATGGTGGGGATGGACTTGGAGCCCCCTGAGACCAGGTCGTGGCTACTGGGTGCGTCCGTCAGTGGTAGTGGTATGCGCCAAGGGCTCCCACGGGGAAGAGTCTGATATGAGGAGGTCAGCAGACCCCACTGCACGGGATGGATGGATGGATGAGCAAGGTCAGACGGGCCGGGTCGGTAACAGAGAGGACGGCAAGGTACAAGGCAGCGGGCATAGAATAGTCGGGTCACACGCCAGGTCAGCAACAGCAGGTCAAATCCAATAGGGGGCATTCAGGAGAGAGGTCAGGCAAAGCAAGGGTCTGGGCAGGAGAAATACAGCAAGGTCAGGTACAATCCGGGTCAGCAACTTACAATACACAGGTTCACGGATACAGGATACAGGTAAGACCAGAAGGCACTCAATGACAGCTCAGGGTCGTTTAAATATCCCGCCCTGCGCTGCCATTGGTGCCCAGCGGGCGGCCGCGGCTTCTACTTCGCATGCGCGAACTCGAACGCCGCGGCCGGCCCGGACCCAGTGCTCGAGTCCCTGCACAGGGCGGCACTCTGCGCCTGCGCCGGGACCATCGCGGCGGGGTTCGAGGGGATCCCTGACATTTCCCCCCCCCTATGGGCAACCTCCGGATGCCCACGCGATCTCTCCACCACGGGTGATCGCGAAAGAACCTCCGGACAAGTCTAGGTGCATGGACATTCTGGGCTGGTTCCCAGGAATTGTCCTCAGGGCCATAGCCCTTCCATTTGATTAGGAATTGGGCCTGGCCCCCCCTCCTTCGGCACTTCAGGATTGATTCCACCTCAAATTCCTCTTCACCCTCGACCGTTATGGCTTCCGGGGGTCTAGATTCTCGGTCAGGGAAGGCATCTGGGATTACTGGCTTCAGCAGGGACACATGGAAGACTGGGTGGATTTTGAGTGTGTCAGGAAGGACGAGTTCGTAGGCCGCTTCGTTGACCATCCGTTTAATGTAGAAGGGGCCTATAAACTTGGGTCCCAATTTCTTCGATGGACAAAGCATCTTTAAATTGGACGTTGCTAGCCAAACCTTCTCCCCAGGCCGCAACACAAGATCTCCCCTCCGTTTCCTGTTGAATACCTTCCTGTAGTCTTCCTGGGCCCGACTGATGGCCTCTTGAAGCTTCTTATTGTTCGTGGAGAAAAACGTTACTACGTCTTGCGATGCTGGTACTGGGCATTCCGGGACCAAATCCGGGAGGAAGACAGGGTGAAAACCATAGTTGGCAAAGAACGGGGACTGGCCCGTCGCTGAGTGACGGGCATTGTTGTATGCGAATTCCGCTAGGGGGAGAAGTGGCATCCAGTCATCTTGAGTAAATGAAGTGTAGCATCTCAAGTATTGCTCCAGGGTCTGATTGGTCCTTTCGGTTTGACCGTTAGTTTGAGGGTGGAATGCAGAGGAAAGGGACAATTTGATGTCCAGGGCCTTGCACAGTGCCCTCCAAAATCTCGACGTGAACTGGACCCCTCGGTCTGAGACAATGTCTTCAGGGACCCCATGCAGCCTTACTATCTCACGAATGAAAACTCGCGCAGTCTCGGCTGCCGAGGGGGTTTTCTTCAACGGGATGAAGTGGGCCATCTTGGACAAGCGGTCTACGACCACCAGGATTGCCGTGTGGTCTAGTGATAGCGGAAGCTCGACTATAAAGTCTAACGATATCTTTTGCCAAGGCCGTTCAGGAATCGGTAAGGGTCGCAGCAGACCCCAAACTTTGTTTCTGGAAGGCTTATTCTTTTGGCAGGTGATACAGGACCTTACATAGCCCTTACAATCTTTAGCCATGTCCGGCCACCAGAAGGAGCGTCGGAGAAGTTCCAGGGTCTTTTCTGGGCCTAAGTGCCCCGCCATCGGGTGGTCATGGCAATGGCCCAAGACCAGGGTTCGGGCTTCCACCGGCACCACAATCCGATCTTCCCTCCATAGGAGTCCCCCCTTGTTCTGGAGGAGCCCTCCGGCTGGGGTAGAGACGGTTGTGGATGCCTCCATTATCTTGGAACGAAGGTCCGACTGAAGGGCCAAGAAGTTTCCCGAGGACAAGATGGTGTCGGGTACTGGGGTCTCCTTGGCGTCCTCGTACATACGTGATAACGCATCTGGCTTAGTGTTCTTTGATCCAGGCCGGTACGTAATGTGGAAGTTGAATCTAGAAAAGAATAGTGCCCATCTTGCCTGTCGCGGGCGTAGACGCTTGGCGGTTCTCAGATATTCTAGGTTTTTGTGATCAGTAAAAATTAAGATGGGGTGCACAGCACCTTCCAGCAGGTACCTCCATTCCTCTAATGCCGTTTTGATCGCCAGTAGCTCTCGATCACCGATATCATAATTCTTCTCTGCTGGGGTAAGCTTCCGTGAGAAGAAAGCTACAGGATGGAGCAATTCCTTGGTGCCCTTCTGCTGGGAGAGAATGGAACCTACCGCATTCTCCGATGCATCCACTTCCAGGATGTAGGGCAGGGCGGCGTCTGGGTGACCGAAAATGGGTGCCGAGGTGAACAACTTCTTCAAGGCTTCAAAAGTTTCCTGAGCTTCAGGTGTCCATCTGAACCGGGTTCCCAGCTTGGTTAGCTGAGTAATGGGGGAGACCAGACCTGAGAAGTTCTTGATGAACTTTCGGTAAAAATTTGCAAAACCAATAAATCGTTGGACGCCTTTCCTGTCCGTGGGTTCAGGCCAATCCAGTATTGCAGCGACTTTCTGGGGATCCATCGCGACCCCCGCGGTGGAGATGATCAGGCCCAAGAAAGTAATGCTGGATTGTTCGAAACAACATTTCTCTGCCTTGGCGTACAACCCATGCTGCCGTAATCGCCCCAATACCCTTGCTACATGTATTCTGTGTTCCCCCAAGGAAGGGGAAAAAATCAAAATGTCGTCTAGATAGACGATAACAAAGACGTTCAGGAAGTCCCTAAAAATATCATTCACAAAGTGTTGAAACGTGGCCGGGGCATTACACAACCCGAACGGCATGACCAAGTATTCAAAATGGCCGAAGCGGATGCGGAAGGCCGTCTTCCACTAGTCCCCCTCCCTTATGCGAACCAAGTTGTATGCTCCCATCAAATCCAGCTTTGTAAAAACCACTGCTGTTTTTAAACTTTGGAATAATTCTGGTACTAACGGCAGTGGGTAACGGTTCTTTATCGTGACCCTGTTCAACTCCCTGTAATCGATACACGGCCTCAAGGTTTTGTCCTTTTTTTCAACAAAAAAAATTCCCGCCCCCGCCGGTGAAGTGGAGGGGCGGATGAACCCCTTCTGGAGGCTGTCCTCGATATATTCCTTCAGGGCTCCCAATTCGAGCTCCGAAAGGGGGAAGATTCGCCCAAAAGGAATTTCTGAACCGGGTAACAGGTCAACGGGACAGTCATAAGGGCGGTGGGGGGGTAGAGTATCAGCTCCCCGCTTGCTGAACACATCTAGAAACTCATGGTAGGCTGCCGGGATTACCTGTTTTAATTCAGCTTCCCCCTCAGAGCACAGGAGGATTTGGGGGACCCCCGGGCCCGAAGTGCGGCAGTATACCCGACAGTATGGAGAAGGGAACGAAATTACTCCGGTCTCCCAGTCAATTTGGGGGTTATGGGCCCGTAACCATGGGAGCCCCAAAATGACTGGGAAGAGGGGTGAGGCTATAGCATCCAGGCGGAGCAGTTCCTGGTGCTGGCCGGCAATGACAGTGGCGATGGAGGGGGTTTCCTGGTTCACCACCCCTGATTTTATCCGGGAACCGTCAGCCAAATAAATATTGAACCCCTTCTGTTTCAATTGGAGAGGAATACCCTGCTGGTGAGCAAAATTAATGTCCAGGAAGCAGCTGCATGCCCCCGAATCAACTATGGCCGATACTTCCACGGTCCTTTCCGGAAGCTGAAAGGAAAGGGGCACCACTAAGTATTGGGATGGACTAACATTGCCAATGGACAAGGAAGAAGAGGTGCACTTACTCAGTTTCTGCGGGCAGGATCGTACCATATGACCAGCTTCGCCACAGTAGAGGCACAGGTTCTGGGATCGTCTGCGCTGATGTTCCTCTGGAGATAGTTTAGGCCGCGCCAGGCCGAGTTGCATAGGTTCAGGGATATCTCCAGGTGGCCGGTTCTGGATGTTTGGCCTAGGTGCTTGACTGGGCCCTTGAAATGGCCCCCAGGGATTTCCATGACCCTGGCCGGACCTCTCAAACCTGCGTTCCCGCAGTCTACGGTCAATCTTAATAGTCAGTGCAATTAAGTCCTCTAAAGTCTCAGGCACCTCCACCCGGGCGAGCTCATCTTTCAGGCCTTCTGATAGGCCTATACGGAACTGATGCAGGAGAGCAAACTCGTTCCAACGTGTGTCCCCCCCCATCCAGCGCCTAAATTCAGACGCGTACTCCTCCGCCGCTCGGCGGCCTTGCCGGAGCGTGTACAAAGTAGCTTCAGCAGAAGCTGCCCGCTGTGGGTCATCGTATAGGATGGCCATTGCGTCAAAAAAAAAGTCAACCGAGCTAAGGTGAGGGTCATTTTTTCCCCGCAGTCGGTGGGCCCAGTCTTGGGGTTCACCCTGCAGGAGGGAGATGACGAACCCCACCTTCACGGATTCAGTCACAAAGGTTCGTGGTTGCAACTCAAAATAGAGGAGACAGGACTCACGGAATGACCTGAAGCGTGTGCGGTCCCCATGAAACCGTTCCGGTAGGGGTACTCGGGGTTCGGCCGCCGGGAGTGGGGCGGATGCCCCAGAAACCGGTACAGGGGCTGCTACGGCCGGAGGTGCGGGGACCGCGGCCTGTGGGGCAGAAACGGATATAGTGCAGGTCTGGAAGTGATTCTCAATCTGCTGACATCTGTCCTGCAGGGCCGATACGGCCTGCGTCAAGTTAGACAGGTGCCTGCAGATCTCCTCAAGCGGCGAGGGCCCTCCTCTAGACTCAGTCATGGCCTTCTGGTACTGTAAGGGACCGCCTGGCGGTACCACTAGCACTCCACTGAATAGGCGTCCCAAGCGCACGGAGTCTAAGTCCCAGGGTGCTTGTTCACCAGGGCCCCTGATGGTGGGGATGGACTTGGAGCCCCCTGAGACCAGGTCGTGGCTACTGGGTGCGTCCGTCAGTGGTAGTGGTATGCGCCAAGGGCTCCCACGGGGAAGAGTCTGATATGAGGAGGTCAGCAGACCCCACTGCACGGGATGGATGGATGGATGAGCAAGGTCAGACGGGCCGGGTCGGTAACAGAGAGGACGGCAAGGTACAAGGCAGCGGGCATAGAATAGTCGGGTCACACGCCAGGTCAGCAACAGCAGGTCAAATCCAATAGGGGGCATTCAGGAGAGAGGTCGGGCAAAGCAAGGGTCTGGGCAGGAGAAATACAGCAAGGTCAGGTACAATCCGGGTCAGCAACTTACAATACACAGGTTCATGGATACAGGATACAGGTAAGACCAGAAGGCACTCAATGACCGCTCAGGGTCGTTTAAATATCCCGCCCTGCGCTGCCATTGGTGCCCAGCGGGCGGCCGCGGCTTCTACTGCGCATGCGCGAACTCGAACGCCGCGGCCGGCCCGGACCCAGTGCTCGAGTCCCTGCACAGGGCGGCACACTGCGCCTGCGCCGGGACCATCGCGGCGGGGATCGAGGGGATCCCTGACAATGTATATAAGGCTCCACTGTATAGGTCCAATATATAATGTAAAATAAGACCTGCAGGAAGGCCCACGGTCCTCACACATTTAAGAAAACTCTTTACGAAATCAAAAAAGTCCAATGGTGTAAATCCATCATCAATCACCTCGTCTAATAGTGCTGAACAACAATTCCAACAACCCACTAAAAGAGAACCCGCCAACACGTCCACTGCTGATGGACTCCTCGCCATTACATTTCCCCAGCCGACAGCTGAATGTAAATAAATGGGCAGAGAATCCCAGGTGATGTCACTGAGGGAATATGGTGATGAACAGGCTCATATATGGTTCTATTTTATATAGTTCAAGAAGTAGGGGCCACATGTTCGCTGACCCCCCCCCCCCCTTACAATCCATAGCAAACCCTCATCTAGAATAATGGTCTAGTATAGATAGGGGGAATCAAAAGCTGCTGGGAAATATTACTTCCCTATCCGGCAATTTCAATGGTATTTTTATTTTTTTTGCGGTACAACGTACAGGTGCAACACTTCACAGGCACATTTAAGGCATCTCCCAAGCATGGTATTTAAAGGGATTGTGTAGTTTTAATGTTTAATGAAACAAAAACATCAAAAGCTTCAGGTGTCCTAAGATAAGCAGAAATAATTAATAATAAAGAAAAAAAGCATCCACACCAGCCTGAACTGTGGTTAACCTCCCTGGCGGTATTCCCGAGTGTAGCTCAGGGTAAAGTTTCAGTACCACAAGAGGTAACCCCGAGCTACACTTACCACCCGCGATCCCTCGATCACTTACCTTGTCCTGCGCTCCCACGATGTCCCTCCTGCAGTGTCCTCAGCAATGTGCTCCGGCGGATGCCGGCATCTGTCATCTGGGTTCTGTCCCCTGTGAGCGTCGGGACGTACGGGGGACGGAACGGCGGGAAATTTGAAAATGACAAAAAGTGACATTCACTAAAATCACATAGTATAACATTCCTGTATCAAACCATTTCACATACATTTTGTCCCGAGTGCTTTGTCCTGCGCCCTGCCTGCATTTTTACTGTTCTTTCTGCCTAGAAACTGAGAAAAGTCCATGGCGTCCAAAAAGCGTCCCTTTAGGTCAAAATCGGTTTTAGACCGGCTAGAGAACAGCGATAGTAAATCAGAACCACTTGCAGAATTGAGTGATAATGATTCGTGGGGGAAATTCGTCATCAGACACTGAAAACGATTTTGCGACTTTGCTCAGTGATGTGCGAACTTGGCGCTTTATTTCACATTTCAGTGTTTTTGGTTTGATTATATTATTGAATTACATTTATTATTATAATATTATTTTTTATGATTATTTAGCATATTCTACATTATGATTTCGTGTTTCAAATTTTAACATACCCGGGATGTTTACTAGACTCTTGTTCGGACAGATTTCAGTGAGTTATTCCTAAGAATTACAGGTCTACAATAAAAAAAATATATATTTCCATGCAAAAAAAAGTACCGCTTTGAGCACAGAAATATGGACATAATCAGACCGTTAGGGAGGTTAAGGGCTTCCCGGCCCACTTTTATTAAACAAAACAAAATGAAAGTTTACAAAAATAGTTGTCAGGATCCTTAAGACCCAGCTCTTCCAGCTTCCCAGGCTTTCCTGGCCTTTATTTACAGCATTCAGCTGCACAGGCCCATAAATTGGCGTCTTGTTGTGGTGTCCCCTGGGGCCCCAGGCTCTCTCACTTCACCGCGACTCAAATACTCCCTCAGTTCCATTGACTCACTTTATCACCTCAGCTCTCTCAGTCCTCATGAATGGCTCAGCTATCCCGAATCTCCCAGTCTTGTAAGTAAGGAATCTCTCCAACATGGCATGCAATCATTTGAGTGGATCATCTCTCCTAATGGAAGAACATCTTTCTCCCGAATGGATCATACAGTACATCTATCTCCTGATAGGAGCCTTCTGTATCCTAACGGGAGTCCTGACCTACTGAAATGGGCTAAATTATAACGGCTGTATACACACACCCACACCCTACAGGTCTCCAGTAAGACCTGGACACCAGACTGAAGTCTTTGCCCTACCCAAGAGCCTTTGAGTGGATCATCTCTCCTAATGGAAGAACAGCTTTCTCCCAAATGGAGCATACATCTATCTCCTGATAGGAGCCTTCTGTATCCTAACGGGAGTCCTGACCTACTGAAATGGGCTAAATTATAACGGCTGTATACACACACCCACACCCTACAGGTCTCCAGTAAGACCTGGACACCAGACTGAAGTCTTCGCCCTACCCAAGAGCCTTTGAAGCCTCTGGACTGCAGACCCTAATATGGAATTATCAAATCTAGAGAGCATTGAAAAGCCAGTCTTCCCTATTCAGAAACAACACTTTGGAGGCCCTCTAAGTGTAACTTTGAGAATTCTGTGTGCCTTTTGCCTATACTCAGACGATGGCAGGGCTTAGCACTACCATAATAAATTATAATAAACGTACTACCTATTGCAGGCAAAAAAAAAAAAGCAAATATACCTTTGTTAGAATGGCTGCACCCATACACACTAAACCAAAAAGCTAAAACATTTAAAACTATTTAAAAATTTATTTCCACCACATCTCCTGAAAAAAACTAATGGAATGCACCCAATGGCAATAGATGACCAAGAACTCCTAGCAATCTGATGACCTGCATTAAAAGCTCATGAATTCTACTTAATATATTTGACAAAACAGCATCAAGTTGATCCTATATAGGGATTACCTATAAATATTAGTCCATTCGAGGTTCATTGGTGCTTTAGGTCACCTATAAAGTGACCACGTACAGTATTATTTCTTTCCAAGTTGAGAAGGATGACAGGACAATTGTCAATCAATCCAACCAGAGCGAACAAGTATAGAAAACTATTTCAGGATTCACTAGATCAGTGGTTCTCAACCTGTGGGTCGTGACCCCTCTGGGGGTCGAATGATCCTTTCACAGGGGTCGCCTAAGACCATTGGAAAACACATGTTTCCGATGTGTAAAGAGCAGCTACTGTGTAGAAAGTAGCTGCTGTGCTGAAAGCAGCTACTAACCACTTCCAGTCCAGACACTTTCACCCTCTTCCTGTCCAGGCCAATTTTCAGCTTTCAGCGCTATCACACTTTGAATGACAATTGCGTGGTCATGCAACACTGTATCCATTTGAAATTTTTACCTTTTTTTTTGAGAGATAAAACTTTAATTTGGTGGTATTTATTCCACACCGGGATTTTAATTTTTTTTTGCTATGTAAATAAAAATGTCCAAACATTTTGAAAAAAAGTGTTTTTCTTATAAAATTTTGCAAATAAATAATATTTCATCATACATCTTGGCCGAAATGTATTCTGTTATCTTTTTAGTAAAAAAAAAAAAAAAAAGCCAAATTAGTTTATAAACAAAAATTATAATTTTTAAACATTTTTATTTTTTTTTATTTTTTATTTTTTTACATACTGTCACTCTAGCAGTACAGTGTCACCATGGTGACACTGTACTACTTGTGGGGGGTGATGAAGAATTTTTTTTTTTTTTTTACACTGATTGTTTGTTTTTACACCCATATAGGATGTAAAAGCAATCATTTCTCTTTCTCTCTGTCTGCATTCTTGCAGCCATTGAGAACTACTGAGTGAGCTATGATTGGTCACAGCTTGTCACATGGTACAAGGCTGTTGTGAATAGCCCTGTACCATGTGACCTCTGTGATCATTCACAGATTTCACACGTAGTAAGCAATGATGTCACAAGTGACATCTTGCTTACTACTTTGCATGTGATCACTGATTGGCCAATCAGTGATCACATGATCGGGACCTCATACAGAGGTCCCGTCTGACGATCGGTGTTTCACTGTGTCCGGAGGACACAGCGGGCACCAGATCGCGGCTCCCGGGGAGCGCGCACAAGCAGGGTGCAGGGAGGCCGTTTATAAATGGCCACCCGACCCTGCAGTGCCACCGTCCGGCCGTTTATATACAACGGCCGGTCGGAAAGTGGTTAAAAGCAGCTACTGTGTTGAAAGCAGCAGTATTGGAGGTAAAAGGACAGTTCATGAATTATAATTACTGGGTAAATAATTTTAGGATTGGGGGTCACCACAACATGAAGAACTGTATTAAAGGGTCGCGGCATTAGGAAGGTTGAGGAACCTCTGCACTAGATGAAACTCAGCAAAGCAGAACATTCTCTAGGATGCATATAAGGACATTAATCGAGTTTGCAGCAACCATCCTGTGGGGGTGAAAGTAAATTGTAGGTCATAAGCAAGCAGGCAGAACAGCCATGCATGGCAGCCGCAGGTAGCAAAGCATTGTAGACATGGACAGTAGCTTATTAGTAGAATTGTCAGTCCTTTAACCCATATTACTGTATATCCACACATCTGTGTAGCAGATTATATGCGCAGCAGAGCAGCTAAAGTGATGAACTGTAGAAGTCATATAGTAAAGTATATCCCAAGCCCCATCGTTGAATTATGAATTCAGTAGTCAATCAGCCATCAATAATTCTATACGCAGTGAGGCTTGAATGAAGTTTGCTGAAAGGCTCTTTAAGATTCAGCAAACTGTACATAATTCAACAATAAGACACCTTCCACTTATAACACCACACTAGTACAGTCAGCGCACTATCCAAAGTACTAAAATATGCAAACTCTCATGAAGATATTACGTTTTGGTCTCTATAAATATTCATGTCGATCATGCAGAGTATCACAAAGTTCAAGATCGCATGAACCGTCCCAACCGCTCAGAACAGTAGGGGTTTGTTTACATATGCAATTTGTAGGGTGGTAAAAACCCATAGTTAAGACATGTTTTTATTACCCGCGCCCCAACCGCACCCCCTTTAGCTGCTACGGCCAGGGGTGTACACGTGTAGCAGCCGCAGCAGTTATATGCCCTGTCATGGTGGGTAGATGTAGCACCTGCCAAGCATGAACCATTCAAGTGAACGAGGCCTCCTCACATCCTGATTTACCCCCCTGATTGCCGTGCAATGTACGCGATTGCGAGATGGTAGTATGCCAATTAACAGTTTAAATCAGATGTGAGAAGACAACACTGTGCCCAGTGATCTTTGACTTCTCCTATGATGTTTAGGTAGATCTCCACCTCTTTAAGGTTGTCTACCCCTGCTTTAGTATATCCATTTGGGCAGGTTTGACCACTTCCATACCGGGCACTTTTACCCCCTTCCTGCCCAATTTTCAGGTTTCAGCGCTCTCACACTTTGAATGACAATTGCGCGGTCATACAACATTGTACCCAAACTAAAATTTTATCATTTTCTTCACACAACTAGAGCTTTCTTTTGGTTGTATTTAATCACCGCCAGGGTTTTTATTGTTTGCTAAATTAACAAAAAAGACTGAAAATTTTGAAAAAAAAACCCCACGTTTCTTTGTTTCTGTTATAAACGTTTGCAAATAAATAATTGTTCTTCATAAATTTAGTCCAAGATGTATTCTACTACATGTCTTTGGTGAAAATAACCCAAATTAGTATTTATTATTAGTCTGTAGGAAAGTTATAGAGTTCACAAACTATGGTATAGATCTGAATATTGATCAATCCTGAAGTACTGACAGCCAATCTAATTTCTTGTGGTCCAAGAATGTCAGAATAGTACAGATATCCCCCAAATGACCCCTTTTTGCAAAGTAGACAGTCCGACGTACTTCATAAGAGGCATGGCGAGTTTTCTGAAGTTGTAATTTTTTTTGTCATTTTTGGGGAAATGAAAAAATTTTAAAAATTATTTTCACAATTTATTTTTTACACAGTCACCTGTGAAGTACAGGGTCATAATACAACTGGTGTGGCAGTAATCAGGGACACTGACTGGTGACAGTACATAAAAAAAAATATTTTTTTTTTTGAAATTTTTGTTTTATTTTTGTATTTTTTTATGAAATTGTTCTCTTTTTTTAAGATTTTTTTTTTACATATTACATTATGACCAAAGTAGTATAATGTTACCATAGTAACATTGTACTACTTTGGGGAAGTGATCAGTATTTTTTTTTTTTACACAATTTGATTGCTTATAGCAAAGAGTTTCTTTGCTATAAGCAAGCACTTAACTGAATGAAATCGATTCATTCAGCTTTTTGTGTTGTGATTAGCTGTGATAATCACATGACACAGATGTGCATGTGGTCACTGTGACCATTCACAGCTAGACACACTTGTATACAATGGATGCCTTTCTTTCATGCCATCCATTGTATACAACTGTCATGTGACCTGCTGTGATTGGTCACAGCATGTCACATGGTACTGGCAATGGGGCCAGTACACAGATCAGTCATCGGCTGTGTCCGAAGTACACAGCCGGTGACAGATCTCGCCACAGCGTGGCCCCGAGAGCATGCACAAAGCGTGATCCAGGAGGGACATCATATGACACCCTCCCGGAGGGATAAGAGATTCGCCCGGTTGTCATTTGACTATAGGCCAGGCGGGAAGTAGTTATTATTACTATTATTATTATACAGTGTTTATATAGCGCCAAAAGGTTTGCTCAGCGCTGTGCATTAAAGTGGGGGGACAACACATGAGACAATACAGTAACAATACACGAGGGGTTCGAGGGCCATGCTCTTTCGAGCTTACAATCTAGGAGGGAGGGGGTAGAGGTACAGGAGGAAGTGGCTGTGGGGGATGGAGTGGTAGGAGGAGTGGAGGAGAACAGTTGTTAGGTGAGGGTGGGGTAGGCTTCCCTGAAGAGATGGGTTATCAGGGT
Source organism: Staurois parvus (assembly GCF_062004578.1). Taxonomy (NCBI): domain Eukaryota; kingdom Metazoa; phylum Chordata; class Amphibia; order Anura; family Ranidae; genus Staurois; species Staurois parvus. Next base: position 695,392 of record NW_028317873.1, on the reverse strand, counting down.
GCGCCTGAAGGTGAGGAGGGTAGGTGACAGTCTGATGGATTGGGGTAGGGAGTTCCAGAGGATGGGGGAAGTCCTGGAGAAGTCCTGCAGTCGGGCGTGGGAGGAGGAGACCAGGGAGCTAGAGGGTAGGAGGTCCTGTGAGGAGCGAAGAGCACTGGTTGGGTGGTATTTGGATATCAGGTCAGTGATGGTCAGTAGCTTGGGGCAGCGTTATGAATGGCTTTGCATGTCAGAGTTAGTAATTTGAATTTGATGCGTTGGGCAATCGGGAGCCAGTGAAGGGATTGGCAGAGGGGGGTGGCAGAAGTGGAGCCGTTGGTGAGGTGGATGAGTCTAGCCACTGAATTCAGAATAGACTGGAGCGTTAAAGGATAGTTAAAGGACAATATTGTGACAATAGCTGCATAAAATCTGTTACAATTTGCAGTTTACAACAGATGATTTTTGTGTCCCCATCAAAACTACATGAAAAAACGTTTTGGAAATTTTTATCAGAACAAACGATTTCCTATTTATAGGGATATCGTTTGAAAAAATAATATTAAAACTGAAATGCGCATGAGCCTGTAACATGTAACCCGGAAGCAAAACAAGAATTCTCTGTCTCAAAAGCTGATGACTATAATGTAGAGTGTGAGATTTTCTACTATAGAATATAGAGCTGGCAGCCTAAAGCATTAGTCCTCATGTACACAGGACATTTTACAAATGTGCCTCCTCTTTGCAGCAGCGTTTTGGCAGAAAAAAATGCCTGACGTTTGTTAAAGTGTCTAACAGTTTTACAAGCATTTAGACGCATTTACAAGCATCAAGCGCTTGGGCATTAATTCATTTAATTGGCCAGAATAATAAGTTATTCTGGCCACTGAAATTAATTAATGCTTCAGCGCTACATGCCCCTAGCATTAATGTGTGTTTAGGAGCATTAACCACTTCCTGTCCGGACACTTTTACCCCCTTCCTGACCAGGGCAATTTTTAGTTTTCAGCGCTATCACACTTTGAATGACAATTGCGCAGTCATGCAATACTGTACCCATATGAATTTTTTTACCATTTTTTTTAGACAGATAAAGCTTTATTTTGGTGGTATTTATTCACCGCTGGGATTTTTATTTTTTTTACTATGTAAATGAAAGTGTCCAAAAATTTTGAAAAAAAGTGGTTTTTTTAATAAAATTTTGCAAATAAATAATATTTCATCATAAATCTTGGCCAAAATTTATTCCGTTATTTTTTTAGTAAAAAAAAAAAAATCCAAATTAGTTTATAACTAGAGATGAGCGAAGAAATGAAAAATTCGATTCGACTGATTCGGCGAATTCGTGGACAATATTCGATTCGAGTCGAATAAATTCGCTGTGAATTTAACTTAAAAAAGGGTGTTTCTAGGCTTCAGAGAGACTTAATATTAGTGCAGAACACTGTACCTTTAATTTAAATGCCCTTGGAGTCTGCTGGGGAAGAGAAATAATACTGTCTGTCAGTATGACATGCAGATGAGTGCCGTCGATCTTAGAATCACTGCACACTTCACTCCTTTGGCCAGTCACGGGGCCAAAACCAGTGTTTGGAGCCACAGTGTGGCGGTGGAGGCAGCAGCAATGGGAGGCCATACAGCAACCTATGACAAAATGGAAACCAGCAGGAGCGTGAGGAGACCTGAAAGTGGCACATGGCAGAGTGGGAGCAATGGGAGGCGGTACAGGGACCCAGGTCACACTATGGGCCCAGCAGCAGCGTGACCAGGCGGTACGGGGGCCCATGGCCGATATGGGGCTTGGTGGCACCTATGGAAGGCCTGTAATCTGCCAGCAACCTATGACAAAATGGACAACCGCAGGAGTGTGAGGAGATTTCAAAGTGGCACATGGCAGAGTGGAAGCAATGGAAGGCCGTACAGGGACCCAGGTCACACTGTGGGACCAGCATCAGCGTGAACAGGCGGTACGGGGGCCCATGGCCGATTTGACCTCATTCATCCCATAGTCCTGCCGACTCACGAATAGCGTGGCCTCCTCAAAGGGCCTGAGCAAGCGCAGGTGTCACACATGAGCTGCCAATGGCTGACATCTAAGTTACACAGGGAGTACCTTTATCCGCTTTTAACATCAGGAAATCTGTGATGGCCTTTAGCTGTTCGTAAAGGCGGTCTAACATATGTAGGGTTGAATTCCACCTTGTTGCAACGTCACAGCATGAGGAGTCGGTACGGGGGCCCATGGCAGATTACATGTCTGGCAGCAGCTATGTGAGGCCCGTAATCTGCCTGCACCCTATGTCAAAAAATTTAACACACCAGCAGTGTGAAGAGACCTGAAAGTGGCACATGGCAGCAGAGTGTGGCGATGGAGACAGCAGCAATGGGAGGCCGTACAGGGACCCATGAGAGACTCTGGACTTGGCAGCAGCATGAGGAGGCGGTATATAGGGGCCCATGGCAGATTAGGGGCCTGGCAGCAGCTATGTGAGGCCCGTAATCTGCCTGCACCCTATGTCAAAAAATTTAACACACCAGCAGTGTGAAGAGACCTGAAAGTGGCACATGGCAGCAGAGTGTGGCGATGGAGACAGCAGCAATGGGAGGCCATACAGGGACCCATGACAGACTCTGGACTTGGCAGCAGCATGAGGAGGCGGTATATAGGGGCCCATGGCAGATTAGGGGCCTGGCAGCAGCTATGTGAGGCCCGTAATCTGCCTGCACCCTATGTCAAAAAATTTAACACACCAGCAGTGTGAAGAGACCTGAAAGTGGCACATGGCAGCAGAGTGTGGCGATGGAGACAGCAGCAATGGGAGGCCGTACAGGGACCCATGAGAGACTCTGGACTTGGCAGCAGCATGAGGAGGCGGTATATAGGGGCCCATGGCAGATTAGGGGCCTGGCAGCAGCTATGTGAGGCCCGTAATCTGCCTGCACCCTATGTCAAAAAATTTAACACACCAGCAGTGTGAAGAGACCTGAAAGTGGCACATGGCAGCAGAGTGTGGCGATGGAGACAGCAGCAATGGGAGGCCGTACAGGGACCCATGAGAGACTCTGGACTTGGCAGCAGCATGAGGAGGCGGTATATAGGGGCCCATGGCAGATTAGGGGCCTGGCAGCAGCTATGTGAGGCCCGTAATCTGCCTGCACCCTATGTCAAAAAATTTAACACACCAGCAGTGTGAAGAGACCTGAAAGTGGCACATGGCAGCAGAGTGTGGCGATGGAGACAGCAGCAATGGGAGGCCATACAGGGACCCATGACAGACTCTGGACTTGGCAGCAGCATGAGGAGGCGGTATATAGGGGCCCATGGCAGATTAGGGGCCTGGCAGCAGCTATGTGAGGCCCGTAATCTGCCTGCACCCTATGTCAAAAAATGTAACACACCAGCAGTGTGTGAGGAGACCTGAAAGTGGCACATGGCAGAGTGTGGCGATGGAGACAGCAGCAATGGGAGGCCGTACAGGGACCCATGAGAGACTCTGGACCTGGCAGCAGCATGAGGAAGCGGTATATAGGGGCCTATGGCAGATTAGGGGCCTGGCAGCAGCTATAGGAGGCCCATAATCTGCCAGCACCCTATGTCAAAAAATTCTACACACCAGCAGTGTGTGAGGAGACCTGAAAGTGGCACATGGCAGAGTGTGGCGATGGAGACAGCAGCAATGGGAGGCCGTACAGGGACCCATGAGAGACTCTGGACCTGGCAGCAGCATGAGGAGGCGGTATATAGGGGCCTATGGCAGATTAGGGGCCTGGCAGCAGCTATAGGAGGCCCATAATCTGCCAGCACCCTATGTCAAAAAATTCTACACACCAGCAGTGTGAGGAGACCTGAAAGTGGCACATGGCAGCAGAGTGTGGCGATGGAGACAGCAGCAATGGGAGGCCATACAGGGACCCATGACAGACTCTGGACTTGGCAGCAGCATGAGGAGGCGGTATATAGGGGCCCATGGCAGATTAGGGGCCTGGCAGCAGCTATGTGAGGCCCGTAATCTGCCTGCACCCTATGTCAAAAAATTTAACACACCAGCAGTGTGAAGAGACCTGAAAGTGGCACATGGCAGCAGAGTGTGGCGATGGAGACAGCAGCAATGGGAGGCCATACAGGGACCCATGACAGACTCTGGACTTGGCAGCAGCATGAGGAGGCGGTATATAGGGGCCCATGGCAGATTAGGGGCCTGGCAGCAGCTATGTGAGGCCCGTAATCTGCCTGCACCCTATGTCAAAAAATTTAACACACCAGCAGTGTGAAGAGACCTGAAAGTGGCACATGGCAGCAGAGTGTGGCGATGGAGACAGCAGCAATGGGAGGCCGTACAGGGACCCATGAGAGACTCTGGACTTGGCAGCAGCATGAGGAGGCGGTATATAGGGGCCCATGGCAGATTAGGGGCCTGGCAGCAGCTATGTGAGGCCCGTAATCTGCCTGCACCCTATGTCAAAAAATTTAACACACCAGCAGTGTGAAGAGACCTGAAAGTGGCACATGGCAGCAGAGTGTGGCGATGGAGACAGCAGCAATGGGAGGCCATACAGGGACCCATGACAGACTCTGGACTTGGCAGCAGCATGAGGAGGCGGTATATAGGGGCCCATGGCAGATTAGGGGCCTGGCAGCAGCTATGTGAGGCCCGTAATCTGCCTGCACCCTATGTCAAAAAATTTAACACACCAGCAGTGTGAAGAGACCTGAAAGTGGCACATGGCAGCAGAGTGTGGCGATGGAGACAGCAGCAATGGGAGGCCATACAGGGACCCATGACAGACTCTGGACTTGGCAGCAGCATGAGGAGGCGGTATATAGGGGCCCATGGCAGATTAGGGGCCTGGCAGCAGCTATGTGAGGCCCATAATCTGCCAGCACCCTATGTCAAAAAATTCTACACACCAGCAGTGTGTGAGGAGACCTGAAAGTGGCACATGTTTGAGGCATGATTCATGGCGGATTTAGTCAGTTGTGTCAGGAACTGGTGGTTTGAAATCCAGACTAATCCACGCCTGATTCATTTTCACAAACGTGAGTCTCTCCACACTTTGGGTGGACAGTCGTGTCCTCCGCGGAGTTACAATACCTCCTGCCGCACTAAACACGCGCTCCGATGCCACGCTACTGGCCGGGCATGACAGCCTTTCAAGGGCAAATTCAGCTAGTTGGGGCCAAAGGTCAAGTTTCGTTGCCCAGTAGTCAAGGGGATTGTCTACCTCGGTTGGCAGGGTGCTGTCCAAGTAGGCCCAAGCCTGTTGTTTGAGCTCCTGCTCCAGGTCCACCTGATGCTGCTGCTGCTGCTGCGGCTGGTTAGTAGTTTCCTCACTGCGCTGGTGAAGAAAGCTACTCATCATCGACTGCAGACTGAGGCAGCCGCTGCTGGTGGAGCTGCCACTGCTCCTACCACCCCACCCCTCCCCTGCTGCCATGCCAGCGGAACGCGAGCGCACAGGGCCCACAGTGTCTGAGGATGGACGTTGGCGCACAAAGGCAGAGACCAACTGACTACATAGGTGGTTTTTATAGTACGTAATTTTGGCCTCCCTCTCAGCAGGTGTGAAAAAGGCCACCATTTTGGACCGGTAGCGAGGGTCCAACAAGGTGGACAGCCAAAAGTCATCCCTCTGTCTGATGGTTATTATTCGGCTGTCGCTACGCAAGCAACCGAGCATGCTATGGGCCATTTGTGCCAAGGAATGCGAGGGACTCCCTGCCTCCATCTCCACAGCATACTGCCACGGTGCGTCTGGGTCCTCTGTCTCCTCCTCCTCCTCCTCTACCAGATGCTCCTGCTCCTCCACTCCTGTCCGCTGAGTGGAAAAACCACCCATTTCACTCAATAATTCCTGAGCACAAATGTCCTCCTCTACCTCCTCCTCTTCTTCCTGTCCTGCCCCCACAGGGGTCATGTGGCGTTGAGATCTGTGCGCCACGTCTACCGCACCCTGACCAGCCATTGTTAACAGCATTTGTTCCAGGACGTGCAACAGAGGAATGACGTCGTTCATCCCATAGTCCTGCCGACTCACGAATAGCGTGGCCTCCTCAAAGGGCCTGAGCAAGCGGCAGGTGTCACGCATGAGCTGCCAATGGCTGACATCTAAGTTACACAGGGGAGTACCTTTATCCGCTTGTAACATCAGGAAATCGGTGATGGCCTTTCGCTGCTCGTAAAGGCGGTCTAACATGTGTAGGGTTGAATTCCACCTTGTTGCAACGTCGCAGATCAGGCGATGCTGTGGAATTCCGTTCTGCCGCTGCAGCTCAATGAGGGTGTTCTTTGCGGTGTAGGAATGGCTGAAATGCATGCACAGTTTACGTGACATTTTAAGGATGTCTTGCAGTGGGATGGTGGATTTTAGGAACCGCTTGACAACCAGATTGAACACGTGAGCCATGCATGGCGCATGGCACAACCTTCCTTGACGCAGAGCAGACACCATGTTCTTTCCGTTGTCAGTCAACATGGTTCCGATTTTTAGTTTGCGCGGAGACAGCCATCTGTCGATTTCTCTGTTCATTACACTCAGCAGTTCCTCCCCTGTGTGACTACGTTCGCCAAGGCATACCAGGTGCAGCACAGCGTGACACCGTTGCGCCCTGCACATGTGATATGCCGGTCGGGTAATGGGACTTGGCACGGGGGTGGCGGCTGAGGACACGGCGGAAAAAGAGGTGGTAGAGGCGGACATGCTTGCTGGACCAAGGACGTGCAAACGTGGAGGCAAAAGCGTCGTGACCTGTCCAAGTTGCTGGTGCGGCTGTGCCGGCACCACGTTCACCCAGTGGGCCGTAAATGACATGTACTGTCCCTGACCGTAGTTACAGCTCCACACGTCGGCGCTGCCGTGCACTTTGGCAGAGACCGACATGCTCAAAGACTGGCCCACCATCTCTTCTACATGTGAATGCAGGGCTGGCACTGCCTTTTGGGCAAAGAAATGACGGCTTGGCACTCTCCACCGCGGCGCGGCACAAGCCATCATTTCTCGGAAAGGTGCTGAGTCCACCAGTTGGAAAGGGAGGGACTGCAGCACCAGCAACTTGGACAGGAGGACGTTCAGCTTTTGCACCGTCGGGTGCGTGCTCGCAAACTGTTGTCTCTTGGATACGGATTCCAAGAAAGACTGTTGACGGAATCCGAGAAGAGGAGTAGCAGGAGAAGGAGCATCTGAACGAGCGGAAGATGCCAATGAGCGACAACTCCCCTCAGCAGAGGTGTTGGAGCCTTGACTGGCTGATAGAGGGCGATTGACGACGTCGGGTGACGGAGCAAGTAACGGAGCGGGTGATGGAGCGGGGGCTGGGGCAGGCAGAACCGCCGTATGTTTATCACGGTTTTCCCAGGCCACCGAATGGTGACGCTGCATATGCTGACGCAACGCTGTAGTCCCAACATGGGCCCCCTGGCCACGCTTGCATTTCTGGCCACATAGTCGACATACGGCTACGTTTACTTCCTCGGGCGGCTTGAGGAAAAATTGCCACACCACCGAGTAGGAAACTTTGCCCCCGCTACTCTTCACTGGCTGACTGCTACTTCCTCCGTGCGCAACGGCACCACTACTGGCCGTGGTGGTAGGCTGCAGTGGAGCTGGTGCTCTACTCCGTGGACGTTTGGCTCCACTGACACTGATGCGACCCTGCTGCTGTCTCCTGGGCAACCCACCGACTGTTTTGCTCGCTGCCAAGCTGCCACCCTCTTCTCCTGATGATGCGGAAGAAATTGCCTGATGACGACGAGGCTGCCAAGTGCGATCAACCTCCTCATCATCAAGTAGGGTCTCCGCCTCACTACTAGCCCCCTCGGCTGCGTCTGGGTCAGGAGACAGACCTGTCTCTAGACCGGCTACCGAGCCACTCTCCTCGCCAGTACTTGTTCGCTTGGCTGCTGAAAAGGCCGATGTCTCCCCCCGTTCCTGACCGCCCTCTGTTAGCTCTTCCTCACTGTACAGTGGGGCTGAGCCCACAGCATGCGATACTTCGCTTGGTGAGGGAACAGCAAAGGACAGGGGCAGGTAGAGGACACGTGATTTCAGTGGGCTTGGTCCCGGGCCATGCCAACTAACGGTTGTGTCTGACGTACCCACCGACCGTTGGCTGTAGGTGTCAGAGGTGACCTGGGAAGAGGAAGACGACCGAGCCAACCAATCAATGACGGCAGGGTTGTCGGTGGAGACACGACCGCTGGATGACACCGGGAGCACTGGCCTCTGGCTGCGAATACTGCTGCCTCGACCCCTTCCTCTGCTGCCACGTCTGCTCGCTCCTAAAACATTGCCTCCTCTGCCACTCCTCTGCATGTTGTCTGACATACTATTTAATTCAACGATTAGGTGTCCCTGAGTAACAATTCTCTGGCACTCAGTAACAATTCTGTCTGTCCCTGAGTATGAATTCTGTGGCCCTGAGTAACAATTCTGTGTCTGTGCGAGTAACAATTCTGTGTCTGTGCAAGTAACAATTTTGTGTCTGTGCGAGTAACAAATCTCTGGCACTCAGTAACAATTCTGTCTGTCCCTGAGTAACAATTCTCTGGCACTCAGTAACAATTCTGTCTGTCCCTGAGTAACAATTCTCTGGCACTCAGTAACAATTCTGTCTGTCCCTGAGTATGAATTCTGTGGCCCTGAGTAACAATTCTGTGTCTGTGCGAGTAACAATTCTGTGTCTGTGCAAGTAACAATTTTGTGTCTGTGCGAGTAACAATTCTCTGGCACTCAGTAACAATTCTGTCTGTCCCTGAGTAACAATTCTCTGGCACTCAGTAACAATTCTGTCTGTCCCTGAGTATGAATTCTGTGGCCCTGAGTAACAATTCTGTGTCTGTGCGAGTAACAATTCTGTGTCTGTGCAAGTAACAATTTTGTGTCTGTGCGAGTAACAAATCTCTGGCACTCAGTAACAATTCTGTCTGTCCCTGAGTAACAATTCTCTGGCACTCAGTAACAATTCTGTCTGTCCCTGAGTAACAATTCTCTGGCACTCAGTAACAATTCTGTCTGTCCCTGAGTATGAATTCTGTGGCCCTGAGTAACAATTCTGTGTCTGTGCGAGTAACAATTCTGTGTCTGTGCAAGTAACAATTTTGTGTCTGTGCGAGTAACAAATCTCTGGCACTCAGTAACAATTCTGTCTGTCCCTGAGTAACAATTCTCTGGCACTCAGTAACAATTCTGTCTGTCCCTGAGTAACAATTCTCTGGCACTCAGTAACAATTCTGTCTGTCCCTGAGTATGAATTCTGTGGCCCTGAGTAACAATTCTGTGTCTGTGCGAGTAACAATTCTGTGTCTGTGCAAGTAACAATTTTGTGTCTGTGCGAGTAACAATTCTCTGGCACTCAGTAACAATTCTGTCTGTCCCTGAGTAACAATTCTCTGGCACTCAGTAACAATTCTGTCTGTCCCTGAGTATGAATTCTGTGGCCCTGAGTAACAATTCTGTGTCTGTGCGAGTAACAATTCTGTGTCTGTGCAAGTAACAATTTTGTGTCTGTGCGAGTAACAATTCTCTGGCACTCAGTAACAATTCTGTCTGTCCCTGAGTAACAATTCTCTGGCACTCAGTAACAATTCTGTCTGTCCCTGAGTAACAATTCTCTGGCACTCAGTAACAATTCTGTCTATCCCTGAGTATGAATTCTGTGGCCCTGAGTAACAATTCTGTGTCTGTGCGAGTAACAATTCTGTGTCTGTGCAAGTAACAATTTTGTGTCTGTGCGAGTAACAATTCTCTGGCACTCAGTAACAATTCTGTCTGTCCCTGAGTAACAATTCTCTGGCACTCAGTAACAATTCTGTCTGTCCCTGAGTAACAATTCTCTGGCACTCAGTAACAATTCTGTCTGTCCCTGAGTATGAATTCTGTGGCCCTGAGTAACAATTCTGTGTCTGTGCGAGTAACAATTCTGTGTCTGTGCAAGTAACAATTTTGTGTCTGTGCGAGTAACAAATCTCTGGCACTCAGTAACAATTCTGTCTGTCCCTGAGTAACAATTCTCTGGCACTCAGTAACAATTCTGTCTGTCCCTGAGTAACAATTCTCTGGCACTCAGTAACAATTCTGTCTGTCCCTGAGTATGAATTCTGTGGCCCTGAGTAACAATTCTGTGTCTGTGCGAGTAACAATTCTGTGTCTGTGCAAGTAACAATTTTGTGTCTGTGCGAGTAACAATTCTCTGGCACTCAGTAACAATTCTGTCTGTCCCTGAGTAACAATTCTCTGGCACTCAGTAACAATTCTGTCTGTCCCTGAGTAACAATTCTCTGGCACTCAGTAACAATTCTGTCTGTCCCTGAGTAACAATTCTCTGGCACTCAGTAACAATTCTGTCTGTCCCTGAGTAACAATTCTCTGGCACTCAGTAACAATTCTGTCTGTCCCTGAGTATGAATTCTGTGGCCCTGAGTAACAATTCTGTGTCTGTGCGAGTAACAATTCTGTGTCTGTGCAAGTAACAATTTTGTGTCTGTGCGAGTAACAATTCTCTGGCACTCAGTAACAATTCTGTCTGTCCCTGAGTAACAATTCTCTGGCACTCAGTAACAATTCTGTCTGTCCCTGAGTAACAATTCTCTGGCACTCAGTAACAATTCTGTCTGTCCCTGAGTAACAATTCTCTGGCACTCAGTAACAATTCTGTCTGTCCCTGAGTAACAATTCTCTGGCACTCAGTAACAATTCTGTCTGTCCCTGAGTATGAATTCTGTGGCCCTGAGTAACAATTCTGTGTCTGTGCGAGTAACAATTCTGTGTCTGTGCAAGTAACAATTTTGTGTCTGTGCGAGTAACAATTCTCTGGCACTCAGTAACAATTCTGTCTGTCCCTGAGTAACAATTCTCTGGCACTCAGTAACAATTCTGTCTGTCCCTGAGTAACAATTCTCTGGCACTCAGTAACAATTCTGTCTGTCCCTGAGTATGAATTCTGTGGCCCTGAGTAACAATTCTGTGTCTGTGCGAGTAACAATTCTGTGTCTGTGCAAGTAACAATTTTGTGTCTGTGCGAGTAACAATTCTCTGGCACTCAGTAACAATTCTGTCTGTCCCTGAGTAACAATTCTCTGGCACTCAGTAACAATTCTGTCTGTCCCTGAGTAACAATTCTCTGGCACTCAGTAACAATTCTGTCTATCCCTGAGTATGAATTCTGTGGCCCTGAGTAACAATTCTGTGTCTGTGCGAGTAACAATTCTGTGTCTGTGCAAGTAACAATTTTGTGTCTGTGCGAGTAACAATTCTCTGGCACTCAGTAACAATTCTGTCTGTCCCTGAGTAACAATTCTCTGGCACTCAGTAACAATTCTGTCTGTCCCTGAGTAACAATTCTCTGGCACTCAGTAACAATTCTGTCTGTCCCTGAGTAACAATTCTCTGGCACTCAGTAACAATTCTGTCTGTCCCTGAGTAACAATTCTGTCTGTCCCTGAGAATGAATTCTGTGGCCCTAAGAATTCTCTGGCACTCAGTAACAATTCTGTCTGTCCCTGAGTAACAATTCTCTGGCACTCAGTAACAATTCTGTCTGTCCCTGAGTAAAAATTCTGTGGCCCTAATAACGTTTCTGTGGCCCTAAGTAACAATTCTCTGGCACTGAGTAACAATTCTGTCTGTCCCTGAGTATGAATTCTGTGGCCCTAACTAGCGTTTCTTTGTCCCTAAATAACGATTCTGTGGCCCTCATTAACAAGTCTGTGTCCCTGAGTAATGGTTCTCTGTCCCTAAGTAACTTCTCTCTGTCCCCAATTCTCGTTTCTGTGGCCCTAACTCTGTCCCTGTCCCTAGTACAGAGCGGTCTGCCTCTGTTCAATGACTGCAGGCAAATGAAGATTTCCAAAATGGCCGCTATATATACCTCGACCATTACACAGTGCTGGCTGGCTGGCTGCTGATTGGCTGATGCGATCACATGTCGTTGAGGAATGCATTATGGGGCAGCGCGCCTTGTCTGCGCGCCTTCCCCGACATCCCCGCTCCGTCGCCGCACATGTCAGCCGCCATTTTCGGAAAAATTTCGATTCGCGCGTCCGAATTAGGCTGTTTTTCGGATTCGGCACGAATCGAAATTTTTCCGATATTCGACTCGAATTCCACTTCGGATGCTTCGATTCGCTCATCTCTATTTATAACCAAAAATTATAATTTTTAAACATTTTTTTTTTTACATTTTTATTTTATTTTTTTTTATATTATTATTATTATTATTATTATTTTTTACATACTGTCACCCTAGCAGTACAGTGTCACCATGGTGACACTGTACTACTTGTGGGGGGTGATGAAGATTTTTTTTTTTTTTTCTTACACTGATTGCTTTTACACCCATATAGGATGTAAAAGCAATCATTTCTCTTTCTCTCTGTCTGCATTCTTGCAGTCATTGAGAAGTACTGTGTGAGCTGTGATTGGTCACAGCTTGTCACATGGTACAAGGCTGTTGTGAATAGCCTTGTACCATGTGACCTCTGTGATCATTCACAGATTTCACACGTAGTAAGCAATGATGTCACAAGTGACATCTTGCTTACTACTTTGCATGTGATCACTGATTGGCCAATCAGTGATCACATGATCGGGACCTCATAGAGAGGTCCCGTCCGACGATCGGTGTTTCACTGTGTCCGGAGGACACAGCGGGCACCAGATCGCGGTGGTGCGCGCTCCCAGGGAGCGCGCACAGCTAGAAAAGGCGGGTGCCATTTATGAACAGCAACCCGCCCCTGGACTGCCACCTCCCTGCCGTTTATAAACAGCAGGCGGACGGCAAGAGGTTAAGCCATGTTAACACGCATCAAGCGTTTTTTTCTGCCAAAACTCTGCTGCTCCTGGATGCACTGATAGGGTTGCCACCTCATCCCTTTAAAACCAATCACATATTAATGACACAGGTTCTGTGGCTGATTAAGGTGGTAATTAAACTCACTTATGCAGGCCATAGACGTGGGGAAAATCGGCCGTTTTTTTTTTTTTTTTTTAAATCGTAAATCGGTCGTTCAGACGGCCGATGTTGCCACTAATTAAAAAAAAAGTCAGCGGGTTTTAGTCCTGTCTGCGGCCATCAATTAATATAATAGCGGTGTCCCTGCATAGAGACCCGCTATTATATTTGACAGAAGAAATAGATTATGCAGAAGAAGAAGAAGAGAAACAACATTGTATCTATTTGTACTTGAATAGAAACATCTGTATCCGACACGCATACAAATAGATACAATGTTGCAACTTTTTTTCTTCTCTGTCTTCTTCTGCAAAATCTATTTCATCTTCTCCCCTTTTCTTCTATTCTTCTTGATATTCTATTTATTTTTCTCCTGCAAAATCTATTTCTTCTATTACTTCTTTTTCTTCATAGTCAATTTATTGTCAAATCGGTCAGAAGAACGGGCGATTTGACCATAAATTACCACAAAAATCGCCCGATCTAACAAATCGTCCCAGGATTTTCCAGCATGGCCGATTTTCAAAATCTCTTAAAATGAAGAAAAACAGCCGACATTTTGCCTCACTAATGGTACGAATATCGGCCGATTTTTTTTTTTATCGGGTGATAATTCGTCAAGAAAATCGGAAATCTATGGCCTGCATTAGTGCTTCATCTGCATCAACTTAGCTGTAGAACCTGTGTCATTAACCACTTGACCTCCAGAGGATTTACCCCCCCTTAATGACCACGCCTCTTTTTGCTACTCGGCGCTGCACTAATTCAACTGATAATTGCGCGGTCATGCAATGCTGCACGCAAACTAAATTTTTTTCACACAAATAGAGCTTTCTTTCGTTGGTATTTGATCACCTGTGCGCTTTTTATTTTTCACGGTATAAACAAAAAAAGGCCAATATTTTTTACTTTCAGCTATAAAAAATATATAGTAAACTCAAAGTTGGTTATAAATTTAGGCCAAAATGTATTCTGCTCCATGTTTTTGGTAAAAAAAATATCCCAATAAGTGTATATTGATTGCTTTGTGTGAAAGTTATAGCGTCTACAAACTATGGTATAGATACTGCAATTTACGCCATTTTTTTGCTATACAGCGCTGCGCTAGTTTAACGGACAATTGCGCGGTCATGCAATACAGTACATACATGAAATTAACATCCTTTCTTTCCCACAAATTGAGGTTTCTTTCGGTGGTATTTGATCGCCTGTGCGGTTTTTATTTTTTGTGCTATAAAAAAAAAGGCTGACAATTTTGAGGAAAAAAAACTAAATTTTGGACTTTTTGCTATAAAAAAAAAAAAAATTAAAAATCAAATTTAGTCATAAATTTCTGCCAAAATGCATTCTGCGACATGTCTTTGCTAAAAAAAAAAACCCCAATATGTGTAAATTAATTGGTGCCGCCGCCCTACCTGTCCCGCCGATCACGGCCACGGATGTCATTCACCGGGTCACAGCTGGTCGTTACCGGCTATGTACCGACGATTAGCAGCAATCACTGACAGAGAGCACAGCTGCAGTAGCTGTGCTTTCTGTCAGTTTCCTGACAGCTCCTGACATGCTGATTGGGAGAGAAGAGTTTATTTGTCCGGATCAGTGTGTCTCTGTGCAGTACACACCCCCGCCCCCTAGTAAAACACTCCCCTCACACAGATAACCCTTTCAGTGAATAATAAAGTTAACCCCTTCCTCCCCAGTGCCATTAGTACAGTGTCAGTGTTTTTTTTACACTGATCACTGTATTGGTGTCACTGGGGATGTCAGTGACCCCAAGTCAGTTCCCCCCCAGTGTCAGAATGTCTGACGTAGTCCCGCAGTGCCGCCATAAGTCGCTGATTGCCGCCATTATTAGTATAAAAAAATTTTTTAAATCCCAGTATCTTTCCTGCCATTTGTAAACACTATAACTTTTATGTAAACCAATTAATTTGCACGTATTGGGTTTTTTGTAGCAAAGACATGTCGCAGAATACATTTTGGCTGAAATTTATGACTAAATTAGATTTTTTAATTTTTTTTTACTGGACATGTTTTATAGCAAAATGTCCAAAATATAGTTTTGTTTCACCACAAAAACGGTGATATTTCGTGAACCTTTCGGCGAAACGTTCCACAAAGTAATAGCACACCAATCGGGAACAATCCGCACGTTTCGGTATATTACTGTCTATGTAGTGTAAAAACTGTGTGACGAATCATTTATCTGCTCGTCTATGGCCTGCCTTCCACTTACATGAGCTGCAGCAACAATCTGCTTTCAGCATAGAGATGTGCCTGTCTCTAGTAACAGTCTGATTCCTGTGTACTCCATTGTCAGACTTACAGCTATTACAAGACTTTATTACAAGCATCATAATGAATCATCTGTCAGACTTACGTGTCATCCTGGAAAAGGTTTTCAACATATTGACATTTCGCAATCAGGTATATGTAGATTCGCACGTATTTTCCAAGACGTTTAGAGTCATGTCAGACTGCAGAAGAAATTGCATGTAGCTAGAAAAGTGCTGTAATGTATCACTTCCCCTTTAAACTGTTCAAGTAATATCATTTAATAACATACAATGTTTCAAGGAAGTTCTCAAAAAAAGTGCAGTAAAAGTAGGTACCCGCACAGGGGTGGACTGACCATTTGGAAACTCGGGCAATGCCCAAGGGCCCGGGGTCAGGAGGGGGCCCCATGAGATGCCTCTGGTACCTTTTTCATAGGCTTTTTTGAGTTTGGGCAAGGACACAGGAGGCCCCATGATCCCCTATTGCCCAGGGGCCCCATGAGTTGTCAGTCCGCCCCTGGTCATGTGCAACATTTTTGTGTCCTGGGACTAGTGACTTTGGCCACTGTTTCTGGATGTATTGATTTCTCCTGTCCCTACTGTCCCACTCACACAGAAATACATGACTCTGCATTTTTTGCTTGTATCAGCCAGGCCATTAGGGCAAGGGGCCAGGTAATTATAAATACATGACTCTGCATTTTTGGTTGTAGCAGACAACATACAACAATGGAATTTTTGGTATTAAACCTCTGTTCTACCCAAACAAAATGGTGATGGCTAATTTACAGTAACGTACAAACTTTACTAGAGCATAACTCCGGACGTATGGGTGACAGAAAAATGCTGATACCATATTTGTAAACCAAAAGAAAAATTACATATGGAGCAGGTCAGAGCAGGTCTGTGACAAAAATTGTGTTGAACAGTGAATGATATCTTTGCATTATAGAAACATTTTTCCATAGACAATAATGCACCTGTTATATCCATAAAAAGAAAAAAAGCTCTCTACAGTTACAAACACAGCTTTTGCAAGAGGCCTTAAACTGTCTTTTATTTTCCTACTGCTGGTCCCCAAGCCACTAGCCAGCCCCCTCACTTGTTTGCAACCTCTTTAGCAAACCAGACTCCTGTGCATCCGCAGTCCCGGCTGGTGCTGTGTGCTTCCATAGACACACAGCGCTCAGCACACTACGTCCCTGCTGTCTCTTCCTCCCAGCAATTTGACTGATGAGCCTATGGTTCTCCTGCCCTCAGTACCCACCTACAGCACTCAGTAGATAGGGGAAGTAGTGCGGCTTGATGGGGGGCCAGCAGTGGTGACAACAGACCACAGGTAATTGTTTGGGGACAGGGAACACTGAAAGAAAAAAGCCTATGAAAAAGGTACCAGGGGCATCTCATGGGGCCCCCTACTGACCCGGGCCCTCGGGCAGTGCCCGAGTTTCCAAATGGTCAGTCCGCCCCTGGGCGGAGGTGAGAGTCTTCCCTGAAGAGATGAGTTTAGAGGGATTGACTAAAAGTGGACAGAGTAGACGATAGAGTTAAGGAGTTCCAGAAGGTGGGAGAGACTCTGGAGAAGTCCTGGAAATGAGCACGGGAGGAGGAGACAAGAACTAGAATGCAGGAGGTCTTGGGAGGAACTGAGAGAACAGTTTGGCTGATATTTTGAGACAAGATTAGTGATGTAGCTCGGGTCAGAGTTGTGAATGGCTTGTATGTTGTTGTTAATATTTTGAATTAAATTTGCTGGGCAATCGGAAGCTAATCCTATGAAAAAGGTACCAGGGGCACCTCATGGGGCCCCCTACTGACCCCGGGCCCTCAGGCAGTGCCCAAGTTTCCAAATGGTCAGTCCGCCCCTGCACATGACCCACTTGTGAAGTCGAAAAGAGTATATCTACCTCCACTCTATATAAAGTTGGGTCTTATGAAGAACTTTGTAAAATCGATGGATAGAAGTGGACTTGGATTTGCATATCTAAAAAAGACATTTCCAAGGATCAGTGAGTGAAGATCAAAGAAGGAATCTTTGTAGGGCCTGACATTAGGAAACTGATGAAAGATGAAAACTTTGCCGGTCAGTTGAATGAAACTGAAAGAGCTGCATGGGAGTCCTTTAAGACTGTTTGCCGCGACTTCTTGGGAAATAACAAGGCAGACAACTACGCAGAGTTAGTGGATACTCTACTGAAATCTTACCAGAAACTGGGATGTAACATGTCTTTGAAAATGCACTTCTTGGATTCACACCTGAATTTTTTCCTTGCAGGAGTGGTCAGCGGTGAACATCGGGAATGGGTTCATCAGGATATTTCAGAAATGGAAAATAGGTACCAGGGGAAGTGTAGCTCCAGTATGCTTGCAGACTATTGTTGGACCCTGAAGAGGGATGTTTCTGAGGCGCAACACAGCAGAAAATCATATACAAATGCCTTTTAGAAGACTACGTTACAATATACACCTATGTACGCATATTGTAAATATAACCAACATAATGTAAATTTCAACTGGATGTCACTCCAATACGTTACGTGATGGAGAATTTCTAGGAAGATATCTGAGTTTGCAACCAAAAGCAGAACTAGAATAACCCCAGTTCATTTCTGTGACAGAATTGTTTTTTATTTTGTATAACAATTCAGCTTTATAGCAGAGACCAATTGCATCTAATTTGCAAATGAACATTTACTAACCCATATATAGGAGATATGTGACATAAGTACTTGCTACAGTTAAAATACAGAGTGAACGTATGCTGTCGCCTTCATACACCCTCATCCATCAGGAACATCAGGATCAGAACCACAGACCCTCAGGCTACTTAGGCTCCCATGGAACAGTGAGGTGTCTTCAGGGCTGATTTGGCAAAATGACCAAAAATTGCCCACAAATTGGAGAGGTTCAGTTTAAGGAAGTGGAGCGACATCCAGTCTGATATGTCGCTCAGTAGGTGTGTGATTCGGGCAGAGACTGAGGGGGTGAGGTGGGGGGTTGAGAGGGGTTGGGCTCCGTTTCCGCCACCCCCCTCTGCCAATCCCTCCACTGGCTTCCGATTGCGCAACGGATCAAATTCAAAATCCTAACACTGACGTACAAAGCCGTCCACCATACTGCCCCGAACTACATCACTGACCTAATATCCAAGTACCGCCCAACACGCACACTCCGCTCCTCACAAGACCTCCTTCTCTCTAGTTCCCTGGTCTCCTCCTCCCATGCCCGCCTCCAGGACTTCTCCAGGGTGTCACCCATCCTCTGGAACTCCCTGCCCCAACCCATCAGATCATCACCTACTCTCCTCTCCTCTAGGCACACCCTGAAAACCCATCTCTTCAGGGAAGCCTAGACCACCCCCTGCTAACTTGCCGACCTCCTCCACTCTTCCTACCACTTCATCCCCCACAGCTATCTCCTCCTGTGCCACCATCCCCTCCCTCCTAGATTGTAAGCTTGAAAGAGCAGGGCCCTCGATCCCCTCATGTTTTGCATTGTATTGGTATTGTTCTGTCACCCTTTGTAATGTACAGCGCTGAGTGAACTATCGGCGCTTTATAAATACTGTATAATAATAATAATAATATACAAGCCAGAGGGTGGAACAAGCCCACCTTTTAGTTACACAAAGCCACAGGTTTTCATTATGAACCCTTACAATCTTCTAGCCGCTGCCGTCCTGACAACCAATTACATCATCAGTTGATAAGGAGCCTGTTGGTTACTTGCATGGTATCCTTGCTTGACCCTCTCCTGCCCCTCTCCATCAGCTCTGGGGTCACATTAGCTCAGTGATGGAGAAAAACTGAGTGAGAAGAGAAACAGTGGAATACTAGTCAGTACCAGTGTGCAAAAAGTGTATTTGCTTTGGAAAAATAAATCATCTCTGACATTGGGTGTCCTACATGTGTGGATGCTGCTGCGTTCTATGAAACTATTAGAACAACTTTTACATTTTAGAATGGGGTGCCTCAGGACTGTCCAAAATATTAAAGGGTGCCTTGACTGTTGAGAAACACTTGGCTAGACTATCCAAATATTGCTGCCAACAACAAAAAGTAATAAAGTTGTGTAAGTGATACAATGTCAGTTTTGAGACCATCTTTATATGCCAAACAGCACATTGTAATGAGTACAGTACTGATATTTATTACTTTTTATTGTAAGGCATGACTTAGTATCACTTTTATGGCTCATTTACATAGAGATATTATTGCCACAGATCATTCTTCACAGGTGGCCAGCAGGTAATATTACACCTCCTCATTGCCTGTTTTAACCCTTAAAACACCTAGCCACTGGGTTGAAACCGCATGCATTGCATGGGGTGGGTGGTGATACGGCCTGCTGAATGTGACATGCTGTTTAGTTTTTCCCACAACGCATGTACGGTCCTGAGTCACTGCATTTCTGTGTGGGGAGGGGTGGGGTAAAACTGCGACTCTCCCCAGTTGCTTGTTTGAACAAGCCCTAAAACAAAAGAAAGAAATAAGTTTAGCAAGAAAATATACATCATATAATCTACTATATACAGTATATCATTAAAGATCACTGCTGAATTCTTTGGAGTATATATATATAATTTTTTTTTTCTCAGGGAATAGGTGCAGGTACCCCACCTTCTGAGTCACTCCTCGACCCTACCAGCTACCCACCTCTGAGCCCTGTCCCTTAGTCCCAACCCTACCCACATACCAATACCGCCCCTTTTAGGGACTTCAGAACCAGGTATAATTTTTTGGTGCTAAGTGATTTGCATAAAATGTGTAAATGATAACAAAAAGTAGTAAAATAGATCCTCTTCAGCCAGAAACAATAGATCCCCCAAGCAGCAGTAGACCAACCCAACAACAACAGACCTCGAAGAAACAATAGGCCCTCCCATCAACAATAGATTCCCCTGGCAACAATGGACCCCCTGCAATAACAATAGATCTTCCAGCAACCAGCATCAATAGAATTTATAGCAGCCAACAACAGATCATCCTCTAAACAGTTGACCCCCCCCCAGCAACATAAGTCTCCCCAGCAACAATAGATCAGAAGGTGCCATCACATTCCCCCACGTTCCCGCTGAAAAAAAAAATATATATATACACTGCTCAAAAAATAAAGGAACGCTTTTTAATCAGAGTATAGCATCAAGTCAAGTAAACTCCTGGGATATTGATCTGGTCAGTTAAGTAGCAGAGGGGGTTGTTAATCAGTTTCAGCTGCTTTGGTGTTAATGAAATTAACAACAGGTGCACTAGATGGGCAACAATGAGACAACCCCCAAAAACAAGAATGCTTTTACAGGTGGAGGCCACTGACATTTTTTTCCCTACTCATCTTTTCTGACTGTATTTCACTAGTTTTGCATTTGGCTAGGATCAGTGTCACTACTGGTAGCATGAGGCCATACCTGGACCCTACAGAGGTTGCACAGGCAGTCCCACTCCTCCAGGATGGCACATCAATACGTGCCATTGCCAGAAGGTTTGCTGTGTCTCCCAGCACAGTCTCAAGAGCATGGAGGAGATTCCAGGAGACAGGAAGTTACTCTAGGAGAGCTGGACAGGGCCATAGAAGGTCCTTAACCCATCAGCAGGACCAGTATCTGCTCCTTTGTGCAAGGAGGAACAGGATGAGCACTGCCAGAGCCCTACAAAATGACCTCCAGAAGGCCACTGGTGTGAATGTTTCTGACCAAACATTCAGAAACAGACTTCATGAGGGTGGCTTGAGGGCCCGATGTCTTCTAGTGGGCCATGTGCTCACTGCCTGGCACCATAGAGCTTGATTGACATTTGCCACTGATCACCATAATTGAGAGGTCCTGTGTTTTTCACAGATGAGAGCAGGTTCACCCTGAGCACATGTGACAGACGTGAAAGGGTCTGGAGAAGCCATGGAGAACTTTATGCTGCCTGTAACATCGTTCTGCATGACTGTTTTGGTGGTGGGTCAGTGATGGTCTGGGGAGGCATATCCATGGAGGGACGCACAGACCTCTACAGGCTAGAAAATGGCAGCCTGACTGCCATTAGGTATTGGGATGAAATCCTTGGACCAGGGACGGACTGACCATTTGGAAACTCGGGCACTGCCCGAGGGCCCGGGGTCAGTAGGGGACCCATGAGATGCCCCTGGTACCTTTTTCATAGGCTTTTTTGAGTTTGGGCAAGGACACAGGGGCCCCATGATCCCCTATTGCCCGGGGGCCCCATGAGTTGTCAGTCCACCCCTGCCTTGGACCCAGTGTCATACCCTACACTGGTGCAGTGGGTCCTGGGTTCCTCTTGGTGCACAACAATGCCTGGCCTCATGTGGTGAGAGTATGCAGGCAGTTCCTGGAGGATGAGTGAATTGATACCATTGAATGGCCCCCATGCTCGCCAGACCTAAATCCAATAGAACACCTCTGGGATGTCATGTTTCGGTCCATCCAACACCAGGTTGCACTTCAGACTGTCCAGCAGCTCAGTGATGCCCTGGTCCAGATCTGGGGGGAAATACCCCAGGACACCATCCATCGTCTTATTAGGAACATTCCCCGACGTTGTCAGGCATGCATACAAGCACATGGGGGCCATACAAACTACTGAGGACCATTTTGAGTTGCTGCAATGAAATTTCAGCAAAATGGACTCGCCTGCTGTGTCATTTTTCACTTTGATTTTTGGGGTGTCTTTGAATTCAGTCCTCTGTAGGTCAATAATTTTCATTTCCATCAAACAATGGGGCATCCTTACGTTCCTAACACATTACCCCGTCCATATCAGTGTAGATATCCAGCATGAGATTTTCCCCCATTGAGATCTGATGTGTTCTCAAAGTGTTCCTTTAATTTTTTGGAGCAGTGTGTGTGTATATATACAGGGGTAGACTGACAACTCATGGGGCCACTGGGCAATAGGGGATCATGGGGCCCCTGTGTCCTTGCCCAAACTCAAAAAAGCCTATGAAAAAGGTACCAGTGGCATCTCATGGGGCCCCCTACTGACCCCGGGCCCTCGGGCAGTGCCTGAGCAGGGGCGGACTGACCATTTGGAAACTCGGGCACTGCCCGAGGGCCCGGGGTCAGTAGGGGGCCCCATGAGATGCCCCTGGTACCTTTTTCATAGGCTTTTTTGAGTTTGGGCAAGGACACAGGGGCCCCATGATCCCCTATTGCCTGGGGGCCCCATGATCCCCTATTGCCCGGGAGCCCCATGGGGAGCCCCATGAGTTGTCAGTCCTCCCCTGGTACAGACTGCTTTGTTCTGGTTGTCATGTAGTAACATAAAGCTGCAATCAGTTGACGTTCAGTGATGCTTCCACCATAATGAGCGTCTATGAGGAAAGGTCGCCGCCGCCTATTTCCCGTCCAATCCTCCGGCCCTTCTACACAAACTCAGGAACTGACTCAATGGTCCCACCACCCATCCGCATACAGGGACATGGAATGGGCTGGGAGTGTGGTGACAGGGGGGCGGGGCTGTGATCACACGTCATGACACACAGGTGGGGGATCCTATGTCATGCCGGGTATGTTCAGGTATACGATAAATCACGTGACTCGGGAAGAAAAGTGTCAGGGAGTGACATCACGGTGGGTGTGTCATTTATCAATGGGCGTGGGAGGGGACTGTACTACGAGCCTGTATACAGATACAGTGTACTTCATCTCCAGGTCTGCCTCCCTCTACACAAGGTCATAGCTGGGGCAGTGCTGCTTCTGGACATACAGCGGAGGTAAGAGAACATGTGATGGTTCATGTATGTATTTATCACTGACTCATGGTGTACATGATGTGGTCCTAGTGTCCTTCTGGGCAGTATATTATATGGATGGATGGAGGGAGGTGCACAGTATATTATATGGATGGAGGGATGGATGGAGGGAGGTGCACAGTATATTATATGGATGGATGGAGGGAGGTGCACAGTATATTATATGGATGGATGGAGGGATGGATGGAGGGAGGTGCACAGTATATTATATGGATGGATGGAGGGAGGTGCACAGTATATTATATGGATGGAGGGATGGATGGAGGGAGGGAGGTGCACAGTATATTATACGGATGGATGGAGGGAGGTGCACAGTATATTATACGGATGGATGGAGGTGCACAGTATATTATATGGATGGATGGAGGGAGGTGCACAGTATATTATATGGATGGATGGAGGGAGGTGCACAGTATATTATATGGATGGAGGGAGGTGCACAGTATATTATATGGATGGAGGTGCACAGTATATTATATGGATGGATGGAGGTGCACAGTATATTATATGGATGGATGGAGGGAGGTGCACAGTATATTATATGGATGGAGGGAGGTGCACAGTATATTATATGGATGGAGGGAGGTGCACAGTATATTATATGGATGGATGGAGGTGCATAGTATATTATATGGATGGAGGGAGGTGCACAGTATATTATATGGATGGATGGAGGTGCACAGTATATTATATGGATGGAGGGAGGTGCATAGTATATTATATGGATGGAGGGAGGTGCACAGTATATTATATGGATGGATGGAGGTGCACAGTATATTATATGGATGGAGGGAGGTGCACAGTATATTATATGGATGGATGGAGGGAGGTGCACAGTATATTATATGGATGGATGGAGGGAGGTGCACAGTATATTATATGGATGGATGGAGGGAGGTGCACAGTATATTATATGGATGGAGGGAGGTGCACAGTATATTATATGGATGGATGGAGGTGCATAGTATATTATATGGATGGAGGGAGGTGCACAGTATATTATATGGATGGAGGGAGGTGCACAGTATATTATATGGATGGATGGAGGGATGGATGGAGGGAGGTGCACAGTATATTATATGGATGGATGGAGGGATGGATGGAGGGAGGTGCACAGTATATTATATGGATGGATGGAGGGAGGTGCACAGTATATTATATGGATGGATGGAGGGATGGATGGAGGGAGGGAGGTGCACAGTATATTATACGGATGGATGGAGGGAGGTGCACAGTATATTATACGGATGGATGGAGGGAGGTGCACAGTATATTATATGGATGGAGGGAGGTGCACAGTATATTATATGGATGGAGGGAGGTGCACAGTATATTATATGGATGGAGGGAGGTGCACAGTATATTATATGGATGGATGGAGGGAGGTGCACAGTATATTATATGGATGGATGAAGGGAGGTGCACAGTATATTATATGGATGGAGGTGCACAGTATATTATATGGATGGAGGGAGGTGCACAGTATATTATATGGATGGAGGGAGGTGCACAGTATATTATATGGATGGATGGAGGTGCATAGTATATTATATGGATGGAGGGAGGTGCACAGTATATTATATGGATGGATGGAGGGAGGTGCACAGTATATTATATGGATGGATGGAGGGAGGTGCACAGTATATTATATGGATGGAGGGAGGGAGGTGCACAGTATATTATATGAATGGATGGAGGGAGGTGCACAGTATATTATATGGATGGAGGGAGGTGCACAGTATATTATATGGATGGATGGATGGAGGTGCACAGTATATTATATGGATGGAGGGAGGTGCACAGTATATTATATGGATGGATGGATGGAGGTGCACAGTATATTATATGGATGGAGGGAGGGAGGTGCACAGTATATTATATGAATGGATGGAGGGAGGTGCACAGTATATTATATGGATGGATGGATGGAGGTGCACAGTATATTATATGGATGGAGGGAGGTGCACAGTATATTATATGGATGGATGGAGGGAGGTGCACAGTATATTATATGGATGGAGGGAGGTGCACAGTATATAATATGGATGGATGGAGGTGCACAGTATATTATATGGATGGAGGGAGGTGCACAGTATATAATATGGATGGATGGAGGTGCACAGTATATTATATGGATGGATGGAGGTGCACAGTATATTATATGGATGGATGGAGGTGCACAGTATATTATATGGATGGATGGAGGTGCACAGTATATTATATGGATGGAGGGAGGTGCACAGTATATTATATGGATGGATGGATGGAGGGAGGGAGGTGCACAGTATATTATATGGATGGAGGGAGGGAGGTGCACAGTATATTATATGGATGGAGGGAGGGAGGTGCACAGTATATTCTATGAATGGATGGAGGGAGGTGCACAGTATATTATATGGATGGAGGGAGGTGCACAGTATATTATATGGATGGATGGATGGAGGGAGGGAGGTGCACAGTATATTATATGGATGGAGGGAGGGAGGTGCACAGTATATTATATGGATGGAGGGAGGGAGGTGCACAGTATATTCTATGAATGGATGGAGGGAGGTGCACAGTATATTATATGGATGGATGGATGGAGGTGCACAGTATATTATATGGATGGATGGATGGAGGGAGGTGCACAGTATATTATATGGATGGATGGATGGATGGAGGTGCACAGTATATTATATGGATGGATGGAGGTGCACAGTATATTATATGAATGGATGGAGGGAGGTGCACAGTATATTATATGGATGGATGGAGGGATGTGCACAGTATATTATATGGATGGATGGATGGATGGAGGTGCACAGTATATTATATGGATGGATGGAGGTGCACAGTATATTATATGAATGGATGGAGGGAGGTGCACAGTATATTATATGGATGGATGGATGGAGGTGCATAGTACAGTTGCAAGAAGAAGTATGTGAACCCCTTGGGATTACGTGGCGTTTTGCATGAATTGGGCATAAAATGTGCTCTGAACGTCATCTAAGTCACAACAATAGAAGAACACAGTCTGCTGAACATAATACTACGCAAACATTAGATGTTGCCATGGTTTAATTGCACATAACATGTAAACATTCACAGTGCAGGGAGGAAAAAGTATGTGAACCTTTGGACTTAATAACTGGTTGACCCTCCTTTGGCAGTAATAACCTCAACCAAACGTTTCCTGTAGTTGCAGATCAGACCTGCACAACGATCTGGAGTCATTTTGGACCACTCCTCTTCACAAAACTGTTTCAGTGTAGCAATATTCTTGGGATGTCTGGTGTGAATCGCTCTCTTAAGGTCATGCCACAGCATTTCAATTGGGTTGAGGTCAGGACTCTGACTGGGCCACTCCAGAAGGCGTATTCTGTGCTGTTGCAGCCATTGTTCTGTTGAATTACTTGTATGCTTTGGGTCATTGTCCTGTTGCATCACCCATCCTCTGCGGAGCTTCAGTTGGTGGACAGATGGTCGTACAATTTCCTGCAAAATGTCTTGATAAACTCTGGAATTCATTTTCCCATCAATGACAACAATCCGTCCAGGCCCTGAGGCAGCAAAGCAGCCCCAAACCATGATGCTCCCTCCGCCATGTTTTACAGTGGGGATGAGGTTTTGATGTTGTTGTGCTGTGCCTTTTTTCTCCACACATAGTGTTGTGTGTTCTTCCCAAACAACTCAATCTTGGTTTCATCTGTCCACAGTATATTTTGCCAGTAGTGCTGTGGAACATCCAGGTGCTCTTTTGCAAACTTCAAACGTGCTGCAATCTTCTTTTTGGACAGCAATGGCTTCCTCCGTGGTGTCCTCCCATGTACTCCATTCTTGTTTAATGTTTTCCTTATTGTAGATGTGTCAACAAAAATGTTAGCATGTGCCAGAGATTTCTGTAGGTCTTTAGCTGACACTCTGGGATTCTTCTTTACCTCATGCAGCATTCTGCGCTGTGCTCTTGCAGTCATTTTTACAGGACGACCACGCCTAGAGAGAGTAGCAACAGTGCTAAACTTTCTCCATTTGTAGACAGTCTGTCTTACCGTGGACACATGAACATCAAGGCTTTTGGAAATACTTTTGTAACCCTTTCCAGCTTCATGCTAGTCAACAATTCTTGATCGTAGGTCTTCTGAGAGCTCTTTTCTGCGAGGCATGGTTCACATCAGACAGTGCTTCTTGAAACCAGTAAACCCAAAACAGGTGTGTGTTTTTTAAGGGCAGGACAGCTGTCAGCAACACATCCAATATCATCACACTGATTGGAGTCAAGGTTGGCTCACTCCTGGCTCCAATTAGCTCTGGGAGAAGTCATTAAGCTAGGGCCTCACATACTTTTTCCTCCCTGCACTGTGAATGTTTACATGTTATGTGCAATTAAACTATGGCAACATCTAATGTTTGTGTAGTATTATGTTCAGCAGACTGTGTTCTTCTATTGTTGTGACTTAGATGACGTTCAGAGCACATTTTATGCCCAATTCATGCAAAACGCCACGTAATCCCAAGGGGTTCGCATACTTTTTCTTGCAACTGTATATTATATGGATGGATGGAGGTGCACAGTATATTATATGGATGGATGGAGGGAGGTGCACAGTATATTATATGGATGGATGGAGGGAGGTGCACAGTATATTATATGGATGGAGGGAGGTGCACAGTATATTATATGGATGGATGGAGGGAGGTGCACAGTATATTATATGGATGGATGGAGGGAGGTGCACAGTATATTATAAGGGGTGTTACAGACAGTGAGGGGGATTTATCAAAACTGGAGCAGCCCAATCAGCTACTAGCTTTCATTTTCAAAGCTTAACTGAACAAGCTGAAGATAGAAGCTGATTGGTTACCATGCACATCTGCTCCAGTTTTGGTAAATATAGAGCTCAGGGGCCAGTTTGCACCAGAACGTGATACAGCAAACCCGTGTTCCGTGCGCATTTCCTGCACTGCATTCGCAACACACTGCACTTGTGATCGGCAGCAGGTAGGTGTCAGTGTAATTCTAACAACACCCCAAACACAGGTTGCAAACACAGCGCGTTTGCCTGTACCAGATCACATGGTACAGAAGTGCCTTACTATCTGGTTGCTGTGCCCCTTGTAAAGTAGCGCATGCACTACTTTTGCTGCAGTCCGGTGCGATTTTAGCCCATCCAAATGAATGAACAGGGGCGGACTGACAACTCATGGGGCCCCCGGGCAATAGGGGATCATGGGGTCCCTGTGCCCTTGCCCAAACCCAAAATACCTATGAAAAAGGTACCAGGGGCATCTCATGGGGCCCCCTACTAACCCCGGGCCCTTGGGTAGTGCCCAAATTTCCAAATGGTCAGTCCGTCCCTGGGCTGAAATCATACTACACTAGATCACATGTGTAAATGGCCTGAAATTGCACTACACCTGGATCCAGAGGTGTCCCTAGGCAGGTGCGGACCGCATCGAGTGACACCTACTACATGGGGTGACACCGGACCAGCTCCACGAAAAGGTAAATTGTAAAACAAGCCGATGATCTCCACAGGGTGGATCGGATCTGCGGATTGAGCATAACGGAGTCTGATCCATTATGCTCCCCAATGCGCAGATCCGATCCATCCTGCGGGGATCATCAACTTGCTTTACAACTTACCTTTTCGTGGAGCGGGTCCGGTGTCACCCCGTATAGGCTGCATGCCGATGATCCCCGCAGAATGGATCAGATCTGTGGATTGGGGAGCATAATGGATTGGACTCCGATCCATTATGCTCAATCTACAGATCCCATCCATCCTGCGGGGATCGTCAGCATGCAGCCTATACGGGGTGACACCGGACCCGCTCCACGAAAAGGTAAGTTGTAAAGCAAGCCGACGATCCCCGCAGGATGGATCGGATCTGCGGATTGGGGAGCATAATGGATCGGACTCCGATCCATTATGCTCCATCCGCAGCTCCGATCCATTCTGCGGGGATCGTCGGAGGGGGTGTCACCAAGTGTTATTGCACCGGATGACACCAACCCTAGAGACACCCCTGCCTGGATCACATGTGAATCACACAGGAGCGTACAATGTTGGTAACGTGTTTGTAGATTTGGCTTACAATTCATATTCTGCAGTTTGCATAGTCATCTGATGTGCAGACACAAGTGAAGCTGCAAATATAGGTGGAGGATGGGAGGTTGAGTTGCTTGCTGCTTGGTGATGAAAACTCTCTGGAGAAGTTATTAAAACTGGAGCACACAGAATATGGAGCAGTTCTGCATAGTAGCCAATCATCTTCTACCTTCAACTTGTTCAATTAGGCCCCTTTCACAAGGGCGATCTGCTTAGGTCAGCTTAGCAGTTTTTCAGGAGGGGCCTAATCCAGATGATCCATGGATCCCTATGGACCAGCGAGTATAAATGGACCGCCTACACCTGCCTACCTCCAATCCAATCCGGTCTGCTAGAAAAAAAATGGAAGGAAATGCCTAGGTCCTGGGGTGGACTGACAACTCATGGGGCCCCCAGGCAATAGGGGATCAGATGATCCATGGATCCCTATGGACCAGCGAGTATAAATGGACCGCCTACACTTGCCTACCTCCGATCCGGTCTGCTAGAAAAAAAATGGAAGGAAATGCCTAGGTCCAGGGGTGGACTGACAACTCATGGGGCCCCCGGGCAATAGGGGATCATGGGGCCCCTGTGTCCTTTCCCAAACTTAAAAAAGCCTATGAAAAAGGTACCAGGGGCATCTCACGGGGCCCCCTACTGACCCTGGGCCCTCGGGCAGTTTCCAAATGGTCAGTCCGCCCCTGCCTAGGTCAGAGGTGTCCAACCTTTTGACCTTCCTGGGCCACATTAGAAGAAGAGGAATTGTCTTGGGCCACACATAAAATACAATAACAAGGAGCTGATGAGCAAGAAAAGTCAGGCAGATCACAAGTTAACGATCACTGATATAGATGATCTGAGTAATAAAATTTCTTTATTTTGTAATATTTTTATTATAAAAGTAAAAGAGGCCAACATGAAACTAGTGCAATATTTGATATGGTTTTTGATAAATGAACGCATCAATATCCGGTTCGATGGATGTAGTAGCAATTCTCAATTGAACTCTCAAGGTGCTTATCATATATCTTGGTTCTAATCAGGGTGGATTTGATTTAAATCAAACTGATTTAAATTACGATTTAAATCACGATTTAAATCACTAGTCAGTAAGGCTTGATGTAAATCCTAGTTTTCTACATAAAGACTAATTCTTGCTGGTATAACTTTAATATACAAGTAGATGAAGATTTTTAGAATAACAACTTTTCATATTAGTTTTTTTATCCCCAGTTTAATAGGTTAATCATTCATATTTGGACAACTTTTCTGTTGTACTTAGGAAGGAGAAAAATAATCATTACCTTAATAATAACAATTTAAATAGATTTATTCAACTGAAACAATAACATTCCAGCATATGTGATTTGCTTAAACATCCATGTTTGGTAACTAATTTGGCTAAACAAAATATATATATTTGAAGAAACTTAGACTGTCAGCCCCTTCCTCCTCACACTTCGTTTCACTTTCTTCTTGTGCAGATCTATTCCACTCCAAACAATCAGAAAAATATTGTTTCTATTCTATTCACTGAACTTCTTGATACTTAGCACTGAAGGGGTTGATTCTGTATTCATAGGTTTGTAGAAGTTAGGATGAAGGTCTTTTTCTTAACTCTGTTCATGTTATAACATTTTTGCTGTGAAGAAGAGGCATGTGATCTCCGCTGAGTCAAATTCAGTTTTGAGAACTGCAAAAGTAAACCAATCATCTGTGATAATATCTTGTAGGCAGAGAAACTGCCCAATAATCTTACAGAAACCTCTGGAAGAGCATGACATTGTGAATGGATTCATGGAATTTATTTACCAAAAAAATTAAACATATACAGCCTTATTCTACATAATTAAAAAACTAATCTTTATTTCATGATGGAATAATCTTTGGATGGTATTATATTTTTCTCAAAAAGCATTTTATTTAAAAAAATCTGATTTAAATTAAAAAAAATCCGATTTAAATAAAAAAATCAGATTTTTTTGATTTTTTAAAAAAATCATTGATTTTTATCCACCCTGGTTCTAATGTCACCAAAACTTTTCTTTGGGAAGATGCGCAGGAGGGCACATTGTGGGAGGACATCATAGGACGCCCTCCCAGAACTGGACAACCGTGCTGTAGCCATCATTCAGCTATAGCCCGGTTGTCAAGCGCTTAAGTAAGTTGACAATTTTGTTTTGGCCGTCTTGAGCTGCATGTGGCCCGCGGGCCACAGGTTGGACACCCCTGATCAAGGTAGATTGGATCAGAGGGCAGTCAAGTGTAAAGGGACATTGGTATCCGTTTAGTCCTGGCCGCCCATAGAGCAAAGTTGGCTCTGTCCGTGTCCACTCTGCATACCTGTCATCCGACCACTCTGCTCTGATCAGCAGGATCAGCGGAAAGATCCCCTGCTGAGCAAAGCAGATTCCTCCCTGTGTTAAAAGGGCTTTAGTCTTTGAAAACAAAGGATAGGATCTGATTGGTTGCCATGCATTGCTGCTCCAAATTTTGTCTGTTCCAGTTTTGATAAATTATTATTATACAGGATTTATATAGCACCAACAGTTTTCACTTTGCAATATTAAGGGAGACAGTACAGCAACAATACAATTCAATACAAGAGGGCAAGGGGGGCCCTGCTCCTGAGAGGTCACAATCTAATAGGGAGGGGCAAGTGGAACAAAAGGTAATACCTGTGGAGGATGACCTGATGGGAGAAACAAAAGATTTGATTAGGTGGAGGCAGGGGCGGACTGATAACTCATGGAGCCCCCGGGCAATAGGGGATCATGGGGCCCCTGTGTCCTTGCCCAAACTCAAAAAAGCCTATGAAAAAGGTTCCAGGGGCATCTCATGGGGCCCCCTACTGACCCCGGGCCCTCGGGCAGTGCCCGAGTTTCCAAATGGTCAGTCTGCCCCTGGGTGGAGGTCAGATAGGCTTCCCTGAAGAGATGAGTTTAGAGGGATTGACTAAAAGTGGACAGAGTAGACGATAGATTGAGTTAAGGAGTTCCAGAAGGTGGGAGAGACTCTGGAGAAGTCGTGGAAATGAGCATGGGAGGAGGAGACAAGAGAACTAGAATGCAGGAGGTCTTGGGAGGAACAGAGAGAACAGTTTGGCTGATATTTTGTGATGTAGATTAGTGATGTAGCTCGGGTCAGAGTTGTGAATGGCTTGTATGTTGTTGTTAATATTTTGAATTAAATTTGCTGGGCAATCGGAAGCCAGTGGAGGGATTGGTGGAATAGCAGACAATGAGAGGTTGGTAAGGTGGATGAGCCTGGCAGCAGCATTCATGACATTCTGAAGTGGGGGATAGCCTGTGTAGAGGTAGGCCTGTGAGAAGATTGTGCTGCACCCATGGTGTAGGAAACCACACAGCTAGGGTTGCCGCCTACTCCATGTAAAACCGAGCACATATTAATGACACAAGTTCTGAGACTCATTTATTGCAGATAAGGCACTAAGGGAGTTTAATTGCCACCAGGGGTGGACTGACCATTTGGAAACTCGGGCACTGCCCGAGGGCCCGGGGTCAGTAGGGGGCCCCATGAGATGCCCCTGATACCTTTTTCATAGGCTTTTTTGAGTTTGGGCAAGGAGACAGGGGCCCCATGATCCCCTATTGCCCAGGGGCCCCATGAGTTGTCAGTCCGCCCTTGATTACCACCTTAACCCCTTGACGCCGACCACACGCAAATTAGCACCCTGACAGAACTGGCCTTTTTTCTGTGGGGCTGCTAATTTGTTTACCTGTCTTTCTGCTGGGAGTGCGCCGAATGGTGTGCTCCCAGCACACAGACCGGGGTGTCACTGAGAGCCCTGGGTCCCGTTCCAACGATCGGGACCCGGAACTCCCCATTCCAGGTCACTTGATCGCTGTGCTAGCCTCTGATTGGCTGTCACTGTGGAGCCTGCCCCCCTTGTTTTTTCTCTCTGTATGGAGGTGAGAGATACAATGTACCTCTTTGTCCTTTCAGAGAGAAAAAAAAACAAGTGTGTGTAAAATAAAATAAATGAACGAATAAATAAATAAATAAACAAAAATACGTAAATCAAGGTTTGGTCTAGGCCTGTGCCAGGGTTAGTGTTTAGGTCAAGGTCGGGGTCAAAGGTCAAGGATTTACCCTTTCTGCATACACCCACACAGGTGTCAGATTGGGAGCAGTGGATGTGTCGGTGTAGTCACTGTGTCCCAAATGGCAGGAATGGGACTGCCTGCATTTTCTCTGTTCCAGTTTTGATCTTTTCCCCTCTTTTTGTGGTGACTGACACAGACCATACGCTCAGCGACTGTGCACAAACAGACCACACCCCCAGTCCTCATATATGCAGGCGTACTTAAGCGTACACCAGTGTGAGCGCCGTGTTTCCTGCAAGGGATGTGCAGGTATCCCATGCATCTACGTGCAGGCCATCCCATTCATATCATTTGGGATGCAGCAGCTGCATGGACACAGCCACTGCTCCCAGTTTGTGTGGCTGCATGCAGGTGCGTGTGTGAACAAGGCCTCAGTCGCATTATGTAGACTATAAACACACAGGCAGACCACATGCCCAAGTCACATCACAAAGACCACATATGTAGAGGCCTTTCATACTAGCTGCACGTTAACAAGCTCTATGTTAGTGTGTGTGGTGTCTGCTTTCCCGGGTGGTGATGAGGGGCTGTTTTCACTTTTTGTAACTTTATTGAGAGTGTACAGTACACTGTATTCAAGTCCCCGCATTGCAGCATGTCATACTGTGGTGCTGTCTGATCTGCTGCCAAAAAATACAGAATGTCTGCAGTATTCAAGATTACAATGCACATCACTGGACACATAGAAAATAGCTGTTTCCTTGTGCCCAGCGGCATCATTAGGGTTGGTGTCACCTGGGGCAGTGGAACATGGTGTCTCCCCCCCCAAATATGCATTTCCTGTTTTCTGAAAGTGCGCCAAAGATGCAGCACGTGGTGTTGGTGTGCTTTCAGAAAAAAAGGGCAACCTATTAGAAATATATAGGGCTGCAGCTATAACTGCAAGTAAAATTAAGGAAAATCCACTTTACAGTACACAGCCCCTGCACCTCTGACCCTTTTACATTACACAGCCCCCTTCACATTACACAGCCCCCTTCACTTCATACAGCCCCCTTCACTTCATACAACCCCCTTCACATTACACAGCCCTCTTCACATTACATAGCCCGCTTTACTTTACACAGCCCCCTTTACATTACACAGCCCCTTTTACTTTACACAGCCCCCTTCACATTACACAGCCCCCTTTACATTACACAGCCCCCTTTACATTACACAGCCCCTTTTACTTTACACAGCCCCCTTCACATTACACAGCCCCCTTTACATTACACAGCCCCCTTTACTTTACACAGCCCCCTTTACATTACACAGCCCCCTTTACATTACACAGCCCCCTTCACTTTACACAGCCCCCTTCACTTTACACAGCCCCCTTCACATTACGCAGCCCCCTTCACATTACACAGCCCCCTTCACTTTACGCAGCCCCCTTTACATTACACAGGCCCCTTTACTTTACACAGCCCCCTTCACATTACGGAGCCCCCTTCACATTACGCAGCCCCCTTCACATTATGCAGCCCCCTTCACATTACGCAGCCCCCTTCACTTCATACAGCCCCCTTCACTTCATACAGCCCCCTTCACTTCATACAGCCCCCTTCATTTCATACAGCCCCCTTCACTTCATACAGCCCCCTTCACTTCATACAGCCCCCTTCATTTCATACAGCCCCCTTCACTTTACACAGCCCCCTTCACTTTACACAGCCCCCTTCACAATACACAGCCCCCTTCACATTACACAGCCCCCTTCACATTACACAGCCCCCTTTACATTACACACCACTCTAGCGATGCCAATGATTTTGCCCTTGCAACGACTGGCATTGATCAGCTGCAGGAAACGCCAATCACTGCATATACAGTAGTGTGAACCCTCAGCCACGTCACCCTCAGTCACATCACTTTCAGCCACGTCACCCTCAGTCACGTCACCCTCAGCCACGTCACCCTCAGCCACGTCACCCTCAGCCACGTCACCCTCAGTCATGTCACCCTCAGTCATGTCACCCTCAGTCATGTCACCCTCAGTCATGTCACCCTCAGTCACGTCACTCTCAGTCATGTCACCCTCAGCCACGTCACTCTCAGTCATGTCACCCTCAGCCACGTCACTCTCAGTCATGTCACCCTCAGCCACGTCACTCTCAGTCATGTCACCCTCAGCCACGTCACTCTCGGTCATATCACCCTAAGTCACGTCACTCTCGGTCATGTCACCCTCAGCCACGTCACTCTCGGTCATGTCACCCTAAGTCACGTCACTCTCGGTCATGTCACCCTCAGCCACGTCACTCTCAGTCATGTCACCCTCAGTCACGTCACTCTCAGTCATGTCACCCTCAGCCACGTCACTCTCAGCCACGTCACCCTAAGTCACGTCACTCTCAGTCATGTCACCCTAAGTCACGTCACTCTCAGTCATGTCACCCTCAGCCACGTCACTGTCAGCCACGTCACCCTAAGTCACGTCACTCTCAGTCATGTCACCCTAAGTCACGTCACTCTCAGTCATGTCACCCTCAGCCACGTCACTCTCAGTCATGTCACCCTCAGCCACGTCACTCTCAGTCATGTCACCCTAAGTCACGTCACTCTCAGTCATGTCACCCTCAGCCACGTCACTCTCAGTCATGTCACCCTAAGTCACATCACTTTCAGCCACGTCACTCTCAGTCATGTCACCCTAAGGGCTCGTTCACACTTGGCTGTTTTACCAACGCTTGCCAAACGCCCCTATAGCGCTTGGCAAGCATTGGTCCGGCGTTTGCGGAGTGTTTTTTAACACTCGGCAAACGCTCCGCAAACGCCGCATGCGCGGTTTAGCGGAAGTTGCTAGGCGTTTGCTGAGCGTTAATAACGCCCCACAAACGCCTATAATGCAGTTTGAGTGGTGTTACCACCCCACAACTGCGTCGCAAGCGCACCGCAAATGCCGGCCGGGCGTTTGCGGAGCGGCACCATAGACGAGAATAGGAGGCTTCAACACCTCCTGACTCAACCAGAGGTGTCCGTTTTGCCATGACGCAATGCGACACGATGCAAACGCTCCCATTAGAACAGCACCATGGGCTGTAATGTGCAGAATTGGCAGAGGCTTTTGGGAAGCGGTAAAAACGCTTCCCAGACGCCTCTCTGCCGCCTGCACACAACGCTAGTGTGAACGTAGCCTTTGTCACGTCACTCTCAGTCCTGTCACCCTCAGCCACGTCACCCTCAGTCACATCACTTTCAGCCACATCACCCTCAGCCACGTCACCCTCAGCCACGTCACCCTCAGCCAGGTCACCCTCAGTCACATCACTTTCAGTCACATCACTCTCAGCCAGGTCACCCTCAGTCACATCACTTTCAGTCACATCACTCTCAGCCACGTCACCCTCAGCCAGGTCACTTTCAGCCACGTCACTCTCAGTCATGTCACTCTAAGTCACGTCACTCTCAGTCACATCACTTTTAGTTATGTCACCTTCAGTCACAACATGCTGACAGACTACATACAGGCAAAGCACACAGTCAGAAAATAAACAATTTCCACACAGCAGCCAGTGTATACGAAGTCACAGTAAGCCACGCTCTATATTACCACTCATTGATGTTGCTGTGATTGTTGGCTGAGGGTGATGTCTGTATGGCAGAATGAAGATATCCATGTTATGTGTCTACAAGGTGGAAAGCGAGGCCTAGTGAACTGTGGTGGCTTTATCGGCACACATGTGGTAGGTCCAGGGGCGGACTGACAACTCATGGGGCCCCCTGGGCAATAGGGGATCATGGGGCCCCTGTGTCCTTGCCCAAACTCAAAAAAGCCTATGAAAAAGGTACCAGGGGCATCTCATGGGGCCCCCTACTGACCCCGGGCCCTCGGGCAGTGCCCGAGTTTCCAAATGGTCAGTCCGCCCCTGGGTAGGTCAAAGGTGCTCAACCTGTGGTCTACAGGCCACATCTGGCTCTCGGAGCCCTCTGATGTGGCCCTCGACCACAAACCAGGGAAGATCACTTCTATGATATCCTGCACTTTTTGAAAGTGTGCCAAAATTCACATTCGTGTGAATGCAGCCTTATAGGGGGCTCGGGACAAAAGGGGCTTATTTACATGTGCGGTTTGGGGGTTTGTAAAACCCCATAATTGAGACTTGTTTTTACCACACCTCCCTAACCAATGCTGTAGCGTCAGGGGGTCAAAGTGGTGATCCCACCCTATGCTACAGGGGGGCCCAGGTCCTTCCTTGTCACATTCTGATTTACACTTGAACAGCAGAGGCGACATATACAGGAACTGGTCCTCTCCATTCTCCTCCTGCAACTGCTGAAAGGCAGCTTCTCCTCTTTTCCCTCCCACTGGCATTCAGCTAAAGAAAAAGGCCATTGTGCTATTCAAAATAAACAAATTCAAAATTCTGAACCATTTAATTTCTTTGTGGCCTGCGACCGGTTACCAAATCGCTCGCTCTTCAGAAGGTTGAGTGCCCCTGCGGTAGGTTCTCAGGAACAACTAGGAAAGCAGGAGAAAATGTCTTCACAAAGATGGCAGATACTTGCATGAGCACAAATAATCAGTGCGAGAACACGGAAAACGTCACTTTTGGTTTGGCACACAATTACACGCTTACTTCATGGGATCGCTGCATACATACAAGGGAGCAGGCTATTTTTACATGTTTGCCTGCATGGCGTCAAAATGCTGCTGGCTGTGTACATATTCACAATGCTGCATTAAGTAAAAGAAATATTGGATTTTAGAGTGTCAGCTTTTTGTTGCTGCAAAATCCTTTAACAGCCTCCTAGGAGCATTAACCCATCAATCGCTCGCCTCCTTTGTATGTGCAACAACCCCCAATGACCAGGCTAATACTTTAACCACTTACCTACTGGTCAATTTTCAGCTTTCAGTGCTGTTGCACTTTGAATGACAATTGCGCGGTCATGCAACATTGTACCCGTATGAAATTGTTATCATTTTTTTTTTCACACAAATAGAGCTTTCTTTTGGTGGTATTTACTCACCGTTGGGTGTTTTATTTTTTTGCGCTATAAACAAAAAAAGAGCAAAAAAAAAGAGTTATAACATTTTGCAAACAGGTAACTTTTCTCCTTCAATGATGTGCGTTGATGAGGCTGCACTGATAGATAGGCAGCATTGATGGGCACTGATAGGCAGCACTGATGAGCTGGCACTGATGATGCTGCACTGATATGTAACAATGATGGGAACTGATGGGTGGCACTGACTGGCAGCACTGCTGGGTACTGACTGGCACTGCTGGGTGGCACTGATGGGGGGCACTGCTGGGCACTGGTGGGTGGCACTACTAGACACTGATAGGCAGCATTGATGGGCACTGATAGGCAGCACTGATGAGCTGGCACTGATGATGCTGCACTGATATGTAACAATGATGGGAACTGATGGGTGGCACTGACTGGCAGCACTGCTGGGTACTGACTGGCACTGCTGGGTGGCACTGATGGGGGGCACTGCTGGGCACTGGTGGGTGGCACTACTAGACACTGATAGGCAGCATTGATGGGCACTGATAGGCAGCACTGATGAGCTGGCACTGATGATGCTGCACTGATATGTAACAATGATGGGAACTGATGGGTGGCACTGACTGGCAGCACTGCTGGGTACTGACTGGCACTGCTGGGTGGCACTGATGGGGGGCACTGCTGGGCACTGGTGGGTGGCACTACTAGACACTGATAGGCAGCATTGATGGGCACTGATAGGCAGCACTGATGAGCTGGCACTGATGATGCTGCACTGATATGTAACAATGATGGGAACTGATGGGTGGCACTGATGGGTGGCACTGACTGGCAGCACTGCTGGGTACTGACTGGTGGCACTGCTGGGCACTGGTGTTTGGCACTGCTGGGCACTGGTGGGTGCCACTGTGATTGGCCTTTTACCATATCACGTGATCAGCTGTGTCCGTA
Source organism: Staurois parvus (assembly GCF_062004578.1). Taxonomy (NCBI): domain Eukaryota; kingdom Metazoa; phylum Chordata; class Amphibia; order Anura; family Ranidae; genus Staurois; species Staurois parvus. The sequence continues at coordinate 656,340 of NW_028317873.1, read as the reverse complement.
TGACGCCCTCCCAGAACTGGACAACCGCGCTGTAGCCGTCATTCAGTTATAGCGCGGTTGGCAAGCGGTTAAGGTGCATTAAGGCTAGGTTCACACCTTTGCAGTTTGCGTTTGCTCTGTTTCTGCAGTGCTTTTTGTGGTGCGTTTTGCATTTTTGCACATGTGTTTTGCTTTTTTTTTTTCTTGGCCAATTAGTTGCTGGGCAGATTCAAAACGCAAAACACATCAAAAACGAGTCACAAACACGCCAAAAATGCAGCACTTACGTTGTATATGCAGTTCCATAGAAGTCTATTGGACTAAAAACGCAGACTGCTGAGGGAAAAGAAATCCCTGACCCTTTCCAAAAAACGCACCCGCAAAAACTGCATAGATGTGAACGTGATCCATCATGATAAATGGCATGCACTGCGTTCCTGCAAAATGCATATAAATCACACAGATGTGAACCTGACCTTAGACGTCTCTGATCCTACTCCACAGGATATGTGTTATTCCATCAGTGACACGCAGGTATCCTGTGTCCCTGAATTTATAGGGCCCTACACACAAGTAGCTATCAGTACACCATTCTGCCCCATACAACTGTAGCACATTTCAACCCTTCATAGATTTTACCAGGCTGCAGGTAGCGGGCTGGACGCTGCATCTCTGCCTCCCAAGGCACACTGAAACTTCTGGATTGGAGACACAGGAGCTGGACACCTCATGTGCAACCAGGCAAAAGGTACCATAGGAAACTGCATTACTGAACCAGAAGAGAAGTGTGTCCCCTGCATGTCTGTGCATGTAAATCATAAGACTGGCCTTACAGAACAACAGTTGTTTAGCAGATCAAACTTTACATTTTGTGTATTTAGTTCTGCATTAAGGGCCAGTTCACACCAGGGGCGGACTGACAACTCATGGGGCCCCCGGGCAATAGGTGATCATGGGGCCCCTGTGTCCTTGCCCAAACTCAAAAAAGACTATGAAAAAGGTACCAGGGGCATCTCCTGGGGCCCCCTACTGACCCCCCAGGCAATAGGGGATCATGGGGCCCCTGTGTCCTTGCCCAAACTCAAAAAAGCCTATGAAAAAGGTACCAGGGGTATCTCATGGGGCCCCCTACTGACCCCAAGCCCTCGGGCAGTGCCTGGGTTTCCAAATGGTCAGTCCGCCCCTGGTTCACACCACATGCAGTCCAGTGCATTTTGTCTTTGCATCAAAAACGCATTGATAGTAGGTTACATGGTTTACAATGGCATAGTTCAAAGCAGTGCGGTCAGTTCCAGGAAAAAAAAAAGTATGCTGCATTTTTTCTGCACTGAACTGTACTGGAATGCAGTAAAGCATATCAAAAACGCACCAAAAGTGCACTGGAATGCACATGTCTTTATTTAACCCCTTCACGCCGGTGTGAAGAGGAGTTCCTTTGCCGGGTGGTGGGCGGGATGGGGCGGGGCTTAACAGGGGCGGACTGACCATTTGTTAATTCGGGCACTGCCCAAGGGCCCGGGGTCAGTAGGGAGCCCCATGAGATGCCCCTGGTACCTTTTTCATAGGCTTTTTTGAGTTTGGGCAAGGACACAGGGGCCCCGTGATCCCCTATTGCCCGGGGGCCCCATGAGTTGTCAATCCGCCCCTGAGACTTAGTGTCATGTGGCTGCCGTGACTTCACGGCCGGTCACATGATCAGAAAAGGTCCCGATTGCAAGAGGAGACCGGGACCTTTCGGTGAGCACCTTACATGTGTGCTGGGAGCACGCAGGGCGCGCGCTCTCAGCACATTAGTATTTTGCATATTGAACGCAAATGTGTGGCCACTTGGCGTCTAAGCCCAGATTCCGGGAGGCCGCCCATTTGCGTGCGGCCGGCGTGAAGGGTTTAAGTTAAAGAAAAAGACGGGACAAAATTAACCGGAACTCATCAAAAACGCACCAAAATGCGTCAAAAACGTGCATACAAAAAAAGCATCCCAACTGCATTTCTATGGTGTGAACTGACCCTTTTAACTGCTCAGGTACACAGACATGTTTTTGCTGCATTTCTGATGCATTTCTCACCTGACACGTGACTCAAAAGAAGCACGAAAAATGCACCCACAGGTGCATTTTTGATGTGTTCTTTCTGCATTTTTGGTGCATTTTTCCATTCATCTCAATGGGTAGGTGCGTTTTTAATCCGTTTTTGACACAAGTGCATTTTTAATGTGTTTTTTTTGTTCATTTCAATGGGAAGGTATGTTTTTTGGTGCATTTTTTTTTTTTTACCACACCAAACATGTACCAAAAATGCAGCAAGCAGGACTTTGAAAAACGCAACACACCCACAACTGACAAGTGTGAAGAGTTCCAGAGGATTTAATGATCCTGCATTTTTCTTCCGCTTTTTTTAGTGCAAAAAGGATCAGTGAGAAAGCAGCCAAACTGTTTGCCTGGGGTCCTGCTTTAACCCTCTGATAATATTTTATTTTAGATTAACAAAAGTTCGGTATTCTTCCTATATAAATAACCTAAATGCACATAAACACTTTAACCCCAAAAAGTGTATAAATAAAGATATATAAAGTGCTAATTAGCAATATATGACAAATAAATACTAAATAATGATAGTACCAAGATATAATGTCCAAAATATAATGTCCAAAACTGATATATAAACAATCTTCCAAAGAGCAGTCTTCAGGGTGATATTCCAGCAAAGTGATAATCCCAATAATTCTTGGAGATCCAACCTCAAGAAAAGAGAACTCACATAGTGTAATACCATAAATGCATGAAATCAAGCGAACATCACTGCAAACGCATGTGAATCACACTGAACCACACGCATGTGAATCACACTAAGCCACACATGATGAAGAAAGGTGAATATAAGTGTGAAACTATGGGTAACACTTGCATGCAGTGTCAAACCGTGAAAGTGTCCACGTCTAATGGATAATATACCATTACCAGAAATGTCAGTCATGTCACCCTCAGCCACGTCACTCTCAGTCATGTCACTCTCAGCCACGTCACTCTCAGTCATGTCACCCTCAGCCACGTCACTCTCAGTCATATCACCCTAAGTCACATCACTCTCGGTCATGTCACCCTCAGCCACGTCACTCTCAGTCATGTCACCCTAAGTCACGTCACTCTCGGTCATGTCACCCTCAGCCACATCACTCTCAGTCATGTAACCCTAAGCCACGTCACTCTCAGTCATGTAACCCTAAGCCACGTCACTCTCAGTCATGTCACCCTCAGCCACGTCACTCTCAGTCATGTCACCCTAAGTCACGTCACTCTCAGTCATGTCACCCTCAGCCACGTCACTCTCAGCCACGTCACCCTAAGTCACGTCACTCTCAGTCATGTCACCCTAAGTCACGTCACTCTCAGTCATGTCACCCTCAGCCACGTCACTCTCAGCCACGTCACCCTAAGTCACGTCACTCTCAGTCATGTCACCCTAAGTCACGTCACTCTCAGTCATGTCACCCTCAGCCACGTCACTCTCAGTCATGTCACCCTAAGTCACGTCACTCTCAGTCATGTCACCCTCAGCCACGTCACTCTCAGTCATGTCACCCTAAGTCACGTCACTCTCGGTCATGTCACCCTCAGCCACATCACTCTCAGTCATGTAACCCTAAGCCACGTCACTCTCAGTCATGTAACCCTAAGCCACGTCACTCTCAGTCATGTCACCCTCAGCCACGTCACTCTCAGTCATGTCACCCTAAGTCACGTCACTCTCAGTCATGTCACCCTAAGTCACGTCACTCTCAGTCATGTCACCCTCAGCCACGTCACTCTCAGCCACGTCACCCTAAGTCACGTCACTCTCAGTCATGTCACCCTAAGTCACGTCACTCTCAGTCATGTCACCCTCAGCCACGTCACTCTCAGCCACGTCACCCTAAGTCACGTCACTCTCAGTCATGTCACCCTAAGTCACGTCACTCTCAGTCATGTCACCCTCAGCCACGTCACTCTCAGTCATGTCACCCTAAGTCACGTCACTCTCAGTCATGTCACCCTCAGCCACGTCACTCTCAGTCATGTCACCCTCAGCCACGTCACTCTCAGTCATGTCACCCTAAGTCACGTCACTCTCAGTCATGTCACCCTCAGCCACGTCACTCTCAGTCATGTCACCCTAAGTCACGTCACTCTCGGTCATGTCACCCTCAGCCACATCACTCTCAGTCATGTAACCCTAAGCCACGTCACTCTCAGTCATGTAACCCTAAGCCACGTCACTCTCAGTCATGTCACCCTCAGCCACGTCACTCTCAGTCATGTCAACCTAAGTCACGTCACTCTCAGTCATGTCACCCTAAGTCACGTCACTCTCAGTCATGTCACCCTCAGCCACGTCACTCTCAGCCACGTCACCCTAAGTCACGTCACTCTCAGTCATGTCACCCTAAGTCACGTCACTCTCAGTCATGTCACCCTCAGCCACGTCACTCTCAGCCACGTCACCCTAAGTCACGTCACTCTCAGTCATGTCACCCTAAGTCACGTCACTCTCAGTCATGTCACCCTCAGCCACGTCACTCTCAGTCATGTCACCCTAAGTCACGTCACTCTCAGTCATGTCACCCTCAGCCACGTCACTCTCAGTCATGTCACCCTAAGTCACGTCACTCTCAGTCATGTCACCCTCAGCCACGTCACTCTCAGTCATGTCACCCTAAGTCACATCACTTTCAGCCACGTCACTCTCAGTCATGTCACCCTAAGGGCTCGTTCACACTTGGCTGTTTTACCAACGCTTGCCAAACGCCCCTATAGCGCTTGGCAAGCATTGGTCCGGCGTTTGCGGAGTGTTTTTTAACACTCGGCAAACGCTCCGCAAACGCCGCATGCGCGGTTTAGCGGCAGTTGCTAGGCGTTTGCTGAGCGTTAATAACGCCCCACAAACGCCTATAATGCAGTTTGAGTGGTGTTACCACCCCACAACTGCATCGCAAGCGCACCGCAAATGCCGGCCGGGCGTTTGCGGAGCGGCACCATAGACGAGAATAGGAGGCTTCAACACCTCCTGACTCAACCAGAGGTGTCCGTTTTGCCATGACGCAACGCGACACAATGCAAACGCTCCCATTAGAACAGCACCATGGGCTGTAATGTGCAGAATTGGCAGAGGCTTTTGGGAAGCGGTAAAAACGCTTCCCAGACGCCTCTCTGCCGCCTGCACACAACGCTAGTGTGAACGTAGCCTTTGTCACGTCACTCTCAGTCCTGTCACCCTCAGCCACGTCACCCTCAGTCACATCACTTTCAGCCACGTCACCCTCAGCCACGTCACCCTCAGCCAGGTCACCCTCAGTCACATCACTTTCAGTCACATCACTCTCAGCCAGGTCACCCTCAGTCACATCACTTTCAGTCACATCACTCTCAGCCACGTCACCCTCAGCCAGGTCACTTTCAGCCACGTCACTCTCAGTCATGTCACTTTTAGTTATGTCACCTTCAGTCACAACATGCTGACAGACTACATACAGGCAAAGCACACAGTCAGAAAATAAACAATTTCCACACAGCAGCCAGTGTATACGAAGTCACAGTAAGCCACGCTCTATATTACCACTCATTGATGTTGCTGTGATTGTTGGCTGAGGGTGATGTCTGTATGGCAGAATGAAGATATCCATGTTATGTGTCTACAAGGTGGAAAGCGAGGCCTAGTGAACTGTGGTGGCTTTATCGGCACACATGTGGTAGGTCCAGGGGCGGACTGACAACTCATGGGGCCCCCTGGGCAATAGGGGATCATGGGGCCCCTGTGTCCTTGCCCAAACTCAAAAAAGCCTATGAAAAAGGTACCAGGGGCATCTCATGGGGCCCCCTACTGACCCCGGGCCCTCGGGCAGTGCCCGAGTTTCCAAATGGTCAGTCCGCCCCTGGGTAGGTCAAAGGTGCTCAACCTGTGGTCTACAGGCCACATCTGGCTCTCGGAGCCCTCTGATGTGGCCCTCGACCACAAACCAGGGAAGATCACTTCTATGATATCCTGCACTTTTTGAAAGTGTGCCAAAATTCACATTCGTGTGAATGCAGCCTTATAGGGGGCTCGGGACAAAAGGGGCTTATTTACATGTGCGGTTTGGGGGTTTGTAAAACCCCATAATTGAGACTTGTTTTTACCACACCTCCCTAACCAATGCTGTAGCGTCAGGGGGTCAAAGTGGTGATCCCACCCTATGCTACAGGGGGGCCCAGGTCCTTCCTTGTCACATTCTGATTTACACTTGAACAGCAGAGGCGACATATACAGGAACTGGTCCTCTCCATTCTCCTCCTGCAACTGCTGAAAGGCAGCTTCTCCTCTTTTCCCTCCCACTGGCATTCAGCTAAAGAAAAAGGCCATTGTGCTATTCAAAATAAACAAATTCAAAATTCTGAACCATTTAATTTCTTTGTGGCCTGCAACCGGTTACCAAATCGCTCGCTCTTCAGAAGGTTGAGTGCCCCTGCGGTAGGTTCTCAGGAACAACTAGGAAAGCAGGAGAAAATGTCTTCACAAAGATGGCAGATACTTGCATGAGCACAAATAATCAGTGCGAGAACACGGAAAACGTCACTTTTGGTTTGGCACACAATTACACGCTTACTTCATGGGATCGCTGCATACATACAAGGGAGCAGGCTATTTTTACATGTTTGCCTGCATGGCGTCAAAATGCTGCTGGCTGTGTACATATTCACAATGCTGCATTAAGTAAAAGAAATATTGGATTTTAGAGTGTCAGCTTTTTGTTGCTGCAAAATCCTTTAACAGCCTCCTAGGAGCATTAACCCATCAATCGCTCGCCTCCTTTGTATGTGCAACAACCCCCAATGACCAGGCTAATACTTTAACCACTTACCTACTGGTCAATTTTCAGCTTTCAGTGCTGTTGCACTTTGAATGACAATTGCGCGGTCATGCAACATTGTAGCCGTATGAAATTGTTATCATTTTTTTTTCACACAAATAGAGCTTTCTTTTGGTGGTATTTACTCACCGTTGGGTGTTTTATTTTTTTGCGCTATAAACAAAAAAAGAGCAAAAAAAAAGAGTTATAACATTTTGCAAACAGGTAACTTTTCTCCTTCAATGATGTGCGTTGATGAGGCTGCACTGATAGATAGGCAGCATTGATGGGCACTGATAGGCAGCACTGATGAGCTGGCACTGATGATGCTGCACTGATATGTAACAATGATGGGAACTGATGGGTGGCACTGACTGGCAGCACTGCTGGGTACTGACTGGCACTGCTGGGTGGCACTGATGGGGGGCACTGGTGGGTGGCACTACTAGACACTGATAGGCAGCATTGATGGGCACTGATAGGCAGCACTGATGAGCTGGCACTGATGATGCTGCACTGATATGTAACAATGATGGGAACTGATGGGTGGCACTGATGGGTGGCACTGACTGGCAGCACTGCTGGGTACTGACTGGTGGCACTGCTGGGCACTGGTGTTTGGCACTGCTGGGCACTGGTGGGTGCCACTGTGATTGGCCTTTTACCATATCACGTGATCAGCTGTGTCCGTATGACGCCCTCCCAGAACTGGACAACCGCGCTGTAGCCGTCATTCAGTTATAGCGCGGTTGGCAAGCGGTTAAGGTGCATTAAGGCTAGGTTCACACCTTTGCAGTTTGCGTTTGCTCTGTTTCTGCAGTGCTTTTTGTGGTGCGTTTTGCATTTTTGCACATGTGTTTTGCTTTTTTTTTTTCTTGGCCAATTAGTTGCTGGGCAGATTCAAAACGCAAAACACATCAAAAACGAGTCACAAACACGCCAAAAATGCAGCACTTACGTTGTATATGCAGTTCCATAGAAGTCTATTGGACTAAAAACGCAGACTGCTGAGGGAAAAGAAATCCCTGACCCTTTCCAAAAAACGCACCCGCAAAAACTGCATAGATGTGAACGTGATCCATCATGATAAATGGCATGCACTGCGTTCCTGCAAAATGCATATAAATCACACAGATGTGAACCTGACCTTAGATGTCTCTGATCCTACTCCACAGGATATGTGTTATTCCATCAGTGGATCCTGTGTCCCTGAATTTATAGGGCCCTACACACAAGTAGCTATCAGTACAGCATTCTGCCCCATACAACGGTAGCACATTTCAACCCTTCATAGATTTTACCAGGCTGCAGGTAGCGGGCTGGACGCTGCATCTCTGCCTCCCAAGGCACACTGAAACTTCTGGATTGGAGACACAGGAGCTGGACACCTCATGTGCAACCAGGCAAAAGGTACCATAGGAAACTGCATTACTGAACCAGAAGAGAAGTGTGTCCCCTGCATGTCTGTGCATGTAAATCATAAGACTGGCCTTACAGAACAACAGTTGTTTAGCAGATCAAACTTTACATTTTGTGTATTTAGTTCTGCATTAAGGGCCAGTTCACACCAGGGGCGGACTGACAACTCATGGGGCCCCCGGGCAATAGGTGATCATGGGGCCCCTGTGTCCTTGCCCAAACTCAAAAAAGACTATGAAAAAGGTACCAGGGGCATCTCCTGGGGCCCCCTACTGACCCCCCAGGCAATAGGGGATCATGGGGCCCCTGTGTCCTTGCCCAAACTCAAAAAAGCCTATGAAAAAGGTACCAGGGGTATCTCATGGGGCCCCCTACTGACCCCAGGCCCTCGGGCAGTGCCTGGGTTTCCAAATGGTCAGTCCGCCCCTGGTTCACACCACATGCAGTCCAGTGCATTTTGTCTTTGCATCAAAAATGCATTGATAGTAGGTTACATGGTTTACAATGGCATAGTTCAAAGCAGTGCGGTCAGTTCCAGGAAAAAAAAAAGTATGCTGCATTTTTTCTGCACTGAACTGTACTGGAATGCAGTAAAGCATATCAAAAACGCACCAAAAGTGCACTGGAATGCACATGTCTTTATTTAACCCCTTCACACCGGTGTGAAGAGGAGTTCCTGTGCCGGGTGGTGGGCAGGATGGGGCGGGGCTTAACAGGGGCGGACTGACCATTTGTTAATTCGGGCACTGCCCAAGGGCCCGGGGTCAGTAGGGAGCCCCATGAGATGCCCCTGGTACCTTTTTCATAGGCTTTTTTGAGTTTGGGCAAGGACACAGGGGCCCCGTGATCCCCTATTGCCCGGGGGCCCCATGAGTTGTCAATCCGCCCCTGAGACTTAGTGTCATGTGGCTGCCGTGACTTCACGGCCGGTCACATGATCAGAAAAGGTCCCGATTGCAAGAGGAGACCGGGACCTTTCGGTGAGCACCTTACATGTGTGCTGGGAGCACGCAGGGCGCGCGCTCTCAGCACATTAGTATTTTGCATATTGAACGCAAATGTGTGGCCACTTGGCGTCTAAGCCCAGATTCCGGGAGGCCGCCCATTTGCGTGCGGCCGGCGTGAAGGGTTTAAGTTAAAGAAAAAGACGGGACAAAATTAACCGGAACTCATCAAAAACGCACCAAAATGCGTCAAAAACGTGCATACAAAAAAAGCATCCCAACTGCATTTCTATGGTGTGAACTGACCCTTTTAACTGCTCAGGTACACAGACATGTTTTTGCTGCATTTCTGATGCATTTCTCACCTGACACGTGACTCAAAAGAAGCACGAAAAATGCACCCACAGGTGCATTTTTGATGTGTTCTTTCTGCATTTTTGGTGCATTTTTCCATTCATCTCAATGGGTAGGTGCGTTTTTAATCCGTTTTTGACACAAGTGCATTTTTAATGTGTTTTTTTTGTTCATTTCAATGGGAAGGTATGTTTTTTGGTGCATTTTTTTTTTTTTACCACACCAAACATGTACCAAAAATGCAGCAAGCAGGACTTTGAAAAACGCAACACACCCACAACTGACAAGTGTGAAGAGTTCCAGAGGATTTAATGATCCTGCATTTTTCTTCCGCTTTTTTTAGTGCAAAAAGGATCAGTGAGAAAGCAGCCAAACTGTTTGCCTGGGGTCCTGCTTTAACCCTCTGATAATATTTTATTTTAGATTAACAAAAGTTCGGTATTCTTCCTATATAAATAACCTAAATGCACATAAACACTTTAACCCCAAAAAGTGTATAAATAAAGATATATAAAGTGCTAATTAGCAATATATGACAAATAAATACTAAATAATGATAGTACCAAGATATAATGTCCAAAATATAATGTCCAAAACTGATATATAAACAATCTTCCAAAGAGCAGTCTTCAGGGTGATATTCCAGCAAAGTGATAATCCCAATAATTCTTGGAGATCCAACCTCAAGAAAAGAGAACTCACATAGTGTAATACCATAAATGCATGAAATCAAGCGAACATCACTGCAAACGCATGTGAATCACACTGAACCACACGCATGTGAATCACACTAAGCCACACATGATGAAGAAAGGTGAATATAAGTGTGAAACTATGGGTAACACTTGCATGCAGTGTCAAACCGTGAAAGTGTCCACGTCTAATGGATAATATACCATTACCAGAAATGCAACATAAACCAGCATGTAAATCCCAATCAAGGGACCACTTTGTAGATTCGGCAAGTGAGACACAGATTCTTCATCCATATATCCATCCACTCATTGCCTCTAGCCAGGCTGTAATGGTATAGTCCCTAAAGTTATATTCAGCAATGTTCCTCTGCAAGCACTTATCCCAGGATATTGCCACCAGAACTCAGCAATACAACGCTCTTCATAAAAGCAAACTTTAATGATAGTAGTTCATCAAATAGCATAAAACACAAATAAATTAAATAAACACAGCCAGACCCTCTGTATTTTTATTTTAATCTTCTGCTTAACTACATGCCGCCCAGCCACTGTACATATACGGCGGCAGGGCGGCACTCGCAGGCGACATGTCTTTGCTAAAAAAAAACCCAATATGTGTAAATTAATTGGTGCCGCCGCCCTATCTGTCCCGCGGATCACCGCCGCAGATGTCAGTCGCCGGGTCACAGCAGCTCGTTAGCGGCTATGTTCCGCCGATCGGCGGCAAACAGTGACAGACAGCACAGCTGTAGTAGCTGTGCTGTCTGTCACTTCCCTGTCAGCTCGAGGATGAGCTGATCGAGAAAGAAGAGTTTCTCTTTCTCGATCAGCCTTGTCCCGCCCAGTACACACCCCCGCCCCCTAGTAAAACACTCCCCTCACTCCTATAAGCCTTCCCTGCAAAATAAAGTTAACCCCTTCCTCCTCATTGCCATTAGTACAGTGTCAGTTTTTTTTTTTTTGCACTGATCACTGTATTAGTGTTTTTGGGGATGTCAGTGACCCCAAGTCAGTACCCCCCAATGTCAGAATGTCCGCCGCAGTCCCGCCATAAGTTGCTGGTCGCTGCCATAATTCGCTGATCGCCGCCATTATTAGTATAAAAAAAACCTAAAAATCCCAGTATCTTTCCCGCCATTTGTAAACACTATAACTTTCACGTAAACCAATTAATTTACACGTATTGGGTTTTTTTTTAGAAAAGACATGTCGCAGAATGCATTTTGGCAGAAATTTATGACTAAATTTGATTTTTGCATTTTTTTTTTTACTGGGCATGTTTTATAGCAAAAAGTCCAAAATATTGTTTTTTTTCCTCAAAATTGTCAGCCTTTTTTTTTATAGCGCAAAAAATAAAAACTGCACAGGCGATCAAATACCACCAAAAGAAAGCTCAATTTGTGGGGAAAAAAAGGATGTAAATTTCATTTATGTACCGTATTGCATGACCGCGCAATTGTCCGTTAAACTAGCACAGCGCTGTATAGCAGAAAAATGGCGTAAGTTGCAGTATTTATACCATAGTTTGTAAACGCTATAACTTTCACACAAAGCAATCAATATACACTTATTGGGATTTTTTTTTACCAAAAACATGGAGCAGAATACATTTTGGCCTAAATTTATAACTAACTTTGAGTTTACTATATATTTTTTATAGCTGAAAGTAAAAAATATTGTTTTTCTTCAAAATTTTTGGCCTTTTTATGTTTATAGCGTGAAAAATAAAAAGCGCACAGGTGATCAAATACCACCAAAAGAAAGCTCTATTTGTGTGAAAAAAAGGACGTAAATTTGGTTTGGGTGCAGCATTGCATGACCGCGCAATTATCAGTTGAATTAGTGCAGCGCCGAGTAGCAAAAAGAGGCCGGGTCATTAAGGGGGGTAAATCCTCAGGTGCTCAAGTGGTTAAAAAAGCAACAATGTAGCTTACATAGGACTCCTTTTTACCCCATCGCTATTAGCTGACTAGCTTTCCTTTTTTTTTTTTTTCCTTCTTTTATGCATTTTGCTCATTTACTGTACAAACACACTTTTCATGTCAGTGTATATAGCCCACAGCATGTATGACTTTCTATAAATGACTTTATGACAAAGTACAAACACGCATATATGTATATCTAATTTACTGCAATCATGTACAGTAATATACCTTCCAACTGATAAAGAAGGATGCCTTCCTGCACAAAGTTCTAGGAAGAAGACATACCTCCGCCACACCTCCAATTACCAGACCATACAAAAGTTTATTGTTCAAATGTTGAAGTGCTTATTTACCCAACACTACCCACCCTTACTGGCTTTTCAAGTTTCCAAATGCAATCATTCAGAGGTTCCATGAAAGGTTTAATGTAGTGTAACAGTTTTGTTAGGCAAATTTATTACATAGTTACGTAGTTATTCAAGTTGAAAAAAGACACAAACCCATCTAATTTAACCACTTACCCTCCAGAGGATTTACCCCCCCCCCCCTTCCTGACCAGGCCATTTCTTGCGTTACTTTAACTGACAATTGCGCAGTCAGGCAACGCTGCACCCAAATTAAATTTACGTCCTTTTTTTCCCCCATAAATAGAGCTTTCTTTTGGTAGTATTTTATCGCCTGTGTGTTTTTTTTTATTTTTTGCACTATAAAAAAAAAGGGTGGACAATTTTGAAAAAAAAACACTATTTTTGACTTTTTGCTATTAAACATGTCCTGTAAAAAAATGTAAAAGATCACATTTCTTCATAAATTTAGGCCAAAATGTATTCTGCTACATGTCTTTGCTGAAACAAAATCCAAATGCGGGTAAATTAATTGGTTTATGTTAAAGTTATAGCGTTTACAAATGGCGGTATATATACTGGGATTTTTTTATTTTTACTAGTAATGGCAGCAATCAGCGACTTATAACATGACTGCGGCAGGCATTTTGACACTGGGGGGAACTGACTTGGTGTCACTGACATCCCCAGTGACACCAATACAGTGATCAGTGCTAATGAGCATTGACACTGTACTAATGGCACTGGGCAGGAAGGGGTTAACATGTGGGGCGATCAAAGGGTTAACTGCGTGCTGTTTCATACAGGACTGTGTTTGTGCTTCACTGTAAGCACACTGCTTTGCATGGGGAGAGAACTGTATTGTTTACAAATTATATATGTGATTTTGTGCACCCGTGCTGCCCTGTAGCAGTACTTCTGCTATAGGGCGGACGGGAAGCTGTTAACCAATAGCACAAAAACAAAACACACATAAATAGAAAACCTCTATATGCACAATCCTATACATACAGTTTAGGTCCCGCAACATGTCATATAACAAATGTCAGTGCATCACACCAAAAAGTGAGAATTAGGGACGATAGAAGGGCGATAACCATCCAGTGATGGTCAGTCCCAGCAATAGACAGTCCTTGTGCCCAGTTACATACCCTGTATGCCCCTTGAGGGTTAGGGACTGATGTGAATGTATAATATATATATATGTAAAGCACTGTGTAAATTGACAGCGCTATATAAGTACCTGAAATAAATAAATAATGTGCTTATCGCTGCCTCTCACTGTATGCCATACACTTGACTTTTGCTTGTCTTTTCTTTTAGGGATTGAATATGGCTCCAGTCAAAGAAGTAGAAAGCAAGCAACCAACATCATTGTAAGTATTCAGTATTACATGGAAAATTACTAATATTTAACATGGGTCAGTCATTACTGCATTTGTTTCTCTTTTATATATATATATATATATATATATATATATATATATTTATGTCAATAAAATTTGTGCTTAACCACTTCCAGTCCGGACACTTTTACCCCCTTCCTGTCCAGGGCAATTTTCAGCTTTTAGCGCTATCACACTTTGAATGACAATTGCGCGGTCATGCAACACTGTACCCAAATGAATTTTTTTTTCATTTTTTTGAGACAGATAAAGCTTTGTTTTGGTGGTATTTATTCACTACTGGGATTTGTATTTTTTTTGCTATGTAAATGAAATGTCCAAAAAATTTTTAAAAAAGTGTTTTTTTATAAAATTTTGCAAATAAATAATATTTCATCATAAACCTTTGCCAAAATTTATTCCGTTATCTTTTTAGTGAAAAAAAAAAAATCCAAATTAGTTTATAACCAAAAATTTTAATTTTTAAACATTTTTTTTTACATTTTTATTTTATTTTTTTATATTATTATTTTTTATTTATTTATTTTTTTTTACATACTGTCACCCTAGCAGTACAGTGTCACCATGGTGACACTGTACTAGTTGTGGGGAATGATGAAGATTTTTTTTTTTTTTTTTTTTACACTGATTGCTTTTACACCCATATAGGATGTAAAAGCAATCATTTCTCTTTCTCTCTGTCTGCATTCTTGCACTCATTGAGAAGTACTGAGTGAGCTGTGATTGGTCACAGCTTGTCACATGGTACAAGGCTTTTGTGAATAGCCTTGTACCATGTGACCTCTGTGATCATTCACAGATTTCACACGTAGTAAGCAATGATGTCAGAAGTGACATCTTGCTTACTACTTTGCATGTGATCACTGATTGGCCAATCAGTGATCACATGATTGGGACCTCGTACAGAGGTCCCGTCCAACGATCGGTGTTTCACTGTGTCTGGAGGACACAGCGGGCACCGGATCGCGGTGCTGCGCGCTCCCAGGGAGCGCGCACAAGCAGGGTGCGGGGAGGCCGTTTATAGACGGTCACCTGACCCTGCACTGCCACTGTCCGGCCGTTTATATGCAACGGCCGGTCGGGAAGTGGTTAACCTGAAACAAGAATAAAAATCTCGAGTCAAGGGTTAATATTACTGTTTTTTTCTTGAGCATTGGCTAGGTAATAATTGGTATGGGTATTTTGTAATAGTTACTTTTCAGTAAGTCATATAAAGTGTTATTATTATTTTCAAAGGAGCATCTTGTTCCTCCCCCCTGTCCCAAGTATATCCACTTGCCGACCACAATAAGTACAGTTGCAAGAAAAAGTATGTGAACCCCTTGGGATTACGTGGAGTTTTGCATGAATTGGGAATAAAATGTGCTCTGAACGTCATCTAAGTCACATCAATAGAAGAACACAGTCTGCTGAACATAATACTACACAAACATTAGATGTTGCCATGGTTTAATTGCACATAACATGTAAACATTCACAGTGCAGGGAGGAAAAAGTAGGTGAAATTTTGGACTTAATAACTGGTTCCAATTAGCTCTGGGAGAAGTCATTAAGCTAGGGCCTCACATACTTAGATGATGTTCAGAGCACATTTTATGCCCAATTCATGCAAAACTCCACGTAATCCCAAGGGGTTCATATACTTTTTCTTGCAACTGTATATACTGTATATGTTGCAGTTAGCAAGTGGTTTACCAGGATTATGGCTGAAGATATCAGCCATAACCCCCCAGTCTCTTTTTTTCAGCTGATGGCTAGCTTTCTGAAGAGGCTTACTAGTCACTGGATCACTTTCAGTAGCGGCGGGAGGGGGGGGGACACCCGGCTAATTCACTTGAATGGGCTGCAAAATGCACTGGACCATGGAAAAAGTAGTGCTTGAAAACGCAGTGCATCAAACTACATGGTACCACAGTACCATGCGATTTGGTGCCTGCAAATGCACTGCATTTGCAATCTGTGTTTGGGATGCCATTACCAATACACTGGTATCCGTATGCAGGTTCCAAGGGCACACGCCTGAATTCTGCGTACATTTTCTGTGGACTGAATACAGGTCACAGGTGTGCAGAATGAGCTGCATAGGAGAAGTACATCCATAGGAGAAGTACAGACAGCTATATATATATATATATATATATATGGAAAATGTACGCAGAATTCAGCCACTGGTTAAAATGTGCTAGATTACTATTCGTTCAATGAGATGCACCTTGTGCAATTATCTCTTTCATTTATAACTGGCATTTTTACTGAGCACCAGGAGCATAGCTATTGCTATACTTCTGGCGCTCAGACTCCAGGCCTTCTGGTTTCATCGCCTGCACCTGCAGAGTTACTTGCAGCCAATGTGTCTGCCACTCCCCTTCTTCTACAATCACAGAGCACTTTGTATTATGTGAACCAATTCAGAAATTGCAAAGGCTTCTGTGAATGAACAGCGGAGGGGAGGGGCAGGCAGACATACTGTGTGTGAGAAGACAGTGACTCTCCTGTAAAAGCCCCAGGAGTATAGAGGTAACTGTACTCCCGGAGTTCCGTAAAACTGTCAGATGTAAATTAAAGAGATAAGTCATAGTATGCCAGCACATATGGGTTAGAAAAGCACCAACAAGACCGTGCTACTGCCAGCAGTCCTGATCAGTTAATCTCGGGGATTTAGGCTGGTCCAGTGAAAAAGGTTCCGAAGGGCTGTGTAAAAGCTGATGCAATGGTAAAGCTTAATGCTACATTTCAAGACGCAGTAGAGCAAGAGCAGGAGGAGACAAAAACCATAGTGGCGGCCACATTTCCTTAGAGATTTGCTATCCTCGCTCAGCGTGCATAGAGGAGATAAGGGGTTATTGGTCTGTAAAATGTGTGTAACGCAGGGTTGTAGACATGGATATATTACTAGGTAGCTTGTGGTATATTCTACATCAGTGTTTCTCAAGTTTTGGAATAATCTACATCTCATTGTATATTAGCATGATGAGTAAGCTGCAGACATAATAGGGCAATAGGCAAAGTGCTATATTACAGTGGTTATAAAAGCCTTAAAAGAGAAGTATGCCTTCAACCACAGCGGATTCTGGCGTGAACAGCAATTCAAGATCCTACACGTGCGTACATGCCCTGTCAATACTCAAGAAATGACCAGGCTCTGTCTACCTGCCCACTCTGTGGAAAGCAAAAACCTTCTCTACGTCATAGATTTTGGAGCTGCCTTCATATCTCCACATTCTGGAAGCAGGTAGTCAAATTCGTATTAATCATCACTGCCTTTCAACTCCCCATTCACCCGCTACCTCTCCTTTTCGGATACATGGATCAACCTGACATTGGTCTATTCTCTTCTCAAACATCCTCCTTCAGAAATAATAAATCCTGGATATCCACATGCCTACTCATAGCTAGACAGGCTATTCTCCGAAAATGGACCTCCAACTGTCCCCCAATCTATTAGACATCAAACAAGAGCTCAACTCTTTTGCGTCTTGACAGACTTGATCTAATTTGTTCCCCAACCTCCTCAAAAGAGACCCGATATCTGGGTAAATGGGAATCTTACATCTCAGGATCCATGTCTGCAACTGAACAAACATTTTTTCTCCGGAACTCTAGCCTACTGAGCCGCCCATAATACTTTCCTATGAGTCTTGAGTCATAGGGGCCATAGCAAACATGATTGTTCACATGTGGGATCGATAACTATGCTGATATATGGATTTATTTTTACCATATTTGCTCCTTCTCTGCTTTATTATGCTTTGCCTTTATCTTTTACTTCTTGTACATTTTGACCATTTGGTCAACTTCCTTCTATATACACTAGGCTCTCACTAGTTTCAGAATCCCACACTAAGCAACTGGAATGAGGTTTATCCCTCATTCCAATTTACCTTTGATGGAACCCGAGGACACCGACTTCCTTCTCTTCTCTTATCACATCTCATCTATCTTTGTCACTTCTCTCCTCTTTGTTATCCTTTTTTTTACCGCCTCTCTATGGCCTTAACTGGTCCATGGACAACATCTACATCTCCATTTCCTAACTCTTCCTATCTCATCACCCCTCCCTTTTTTTTTCTCTTCTTTGGTTCTTTACTGATGGTTAACGACTGGGCCCTGTATACATCCTCATCATCTAACTCTGCTCTCTAGCTTATTAGCTCTTCCCTCTATACACATGTTATTGTCTCATCTCTTACCACACGCCCAATCACCATTTATTCTACTGACCATTTTTTGATGTCATGTCGATGTTACATTGGTGTCATATTTGATTTGTCATGGTTGTACATACCTTGTAAAATGCCAATAAAAATTTCTCTTAAAAAAAAAAAAAAAAAAAGCGAAGTATAGGCTTTAAAACAAACACACACACACATTATACTCATCTAGGTGGATGCAGCATTGATCTGCACAGAGAACTCAGCGATCAAGCACTGCTGATTGCTCAGTTCTCTCCTCCACTCTGAGCTGAGAGTGGTGACTGTCAGTCACTGGCTTTTTGCTCTGCTCCTCCAGCTCTCAGTGGAGCTCTGGGCTGTGGAGGGGGCAGGGGGAGCTGGATCAGGATCTTGGCGGATTGCTGAAAGGCTGAGCCAAGTGCAAGTCCAGGCTTCTGGGTGGATCCCTGCTTGGGATCTCTTCAGAGCATGGACCAGCTTGGTGACATCCAACGACAGTGGGCTTTAGTCCGCTGTGGACTGAATACAGGTCACAGGAGTGCAGAATGAGCTGCATAGGAGAAGTACATCCATAGGAGAAGTACAGACAGCTATATATAAAGACTATACTTCTCATTTAAGGTGTTTTACCTTGAGGCATTCTATGCATTCAGTTAAAAAACCTACTATGCCTGGGATCCCCTCCCCTTTCCCTTTTACCTACCTGAGCCCCATCATGATCCAGCACTGTGCATGAGAACAGCAGCTCTCTGCTCTATCCCTTCTCACAGAGCAGATCCATAGCAGTAGGAAGATCAGGGCTGCTCTGTGCGAAAGCATTACACAGAGCAGGTGAGTATTTTAATTTAAAAATATGAATCTTTATAATCACTTAAAGTGCTACTAAACCCAGGACCCTGCATTCACTGTACTCATCAGCAGTATATAACAGTCTTGTGCAGGGGCGGACTGACAACTCATGGGGCCCCTGGGCAATAGGGGATCATGGGGCCCCTGTGTCCTTGCCCAAACTCAAAAAAGTCTATGAAAAAGGTACCAGGGGCATCTCATGGGGCCCCCTACTGACCCTGGGCCCTCGGGCAGTGCCCGAGTTTCCAAATGGTCAGTCCACCCCTGGTCTTGTGACTTCAATTAGTGTCTGACCAAGCACTGGTTAATCTTGTGAGAGGAGTTTTCATTCTTCTCTGACTGTCCTAAGAGGCTGCATGAACCCTGACCCTCTGACAGCATTCATTGGCCCTGTGCCAATCACATGCATCCTCCCCAAAAAAAACTCTGTGGCAATACACAACAAACAGAGCATGTGCAGACTTGCCACTGCTGCTCTGTACTGTGGCAGATGGATTGGGGACAGTAAAAGAAGGAGAGAATCAGGGATGACAGGATCAAACAGTCATTTTACACAATGTGGATGATTAACCCCTTAGGTTCCACAGTAAAGCAAGCATGCTTTACTGCATATACAGACTGATTTTACTGCATATGTGACACTTTAAAGCATATGTGACCCCTTACTTTGGAAATCAGTGTAAAAAAATTCCTTTTACATTGTTGGTCAGTAGGAGAGGTTTCTTTCTTCATTGGTTGGCAGAAGGAGAGGTGTCCCCTTGGTGATCAGTGGAAAGAATATCCCTTACATTGGTTCTAAGTTAATGCTCCTTACCAAGTGATGTCAGTATTAGAACCAGGGGTGGACTGACCATTTGGAAACTCGGGCACTGCCCGAGGGCCCGGGGTCAGTAGGGGGCCCCATGAGATGCCCCTGGTACCTTTTTCATAGGCTTCTTTGAGTTTGGGCAAGGACACAGGGGCCCCATGATCCCCTATTGCCCAGGGGCCCCATGAGTTGTCAGTCCGCCCCTGATTAGAACTATGGAGATACTATCAGGTAGGAAATCAATCTTCCACTGCTTACTGTTCAAGTAACCCCTAGAAATCTCTGGAGAAACTCAAGGGTTCAGTTTGTTAAGAAAAAAGGCAATGCTACATCCTATTGGGGTGTAAGTCCAATGGGTTAATATCATTTTCAAGAATCTGAAAAATTGAATACATTGGTCAGATGGCCTATTTCATTAGGTTAAGTCCTGGTTTACACTTATTCGGTGCAGTATATGCAGCGATTCCTGTGCGTTTACTGCACCGCATTACAATCGCACTGTTTATGCGGTGGCAATGTTAATTTAATGACATCCGAAAAACAGGTCACCAAACGCAATGTGATTGGCTAAATCTGATTGCATGGGATCCGATTCCAATGCGGCAAAAAAAAAAATCACCTTTTTTGCGGATGCAGTGCGATTTGAGCCATACAAAATGCATGGGCTCCAATTACACTGCAAAGAATCGCATGTGATTTGAACAGGAATGTGGTGCAATTCCTATCTGAATCACATGCAGTTTCCCACACCGCATCAGTGTGAACCAGGTATAAATGTAGATTATAAAAACGTCAAGGTCGTGGGTTCTCTCCTTTTCAACTTTTTTTTTGCTACAGAAGCAATAAATAATATGAATGATAGCAAAAACTGCTGAAATATAACTGTGAACTGAAGAGTAGAAATACAGAATGGATACAACTTTTAAACTGTGGCAATCCAATAGACATTTTTATATTAAGATATATTGTATCCTACATACTTTTACCATATACAGTTGTGTCCAAAATTATTCAACCCCCAATGCTGTAAAGGGGTTTAGGGACTATAGTGTACATTTGGAATTGTATTCAGAATCAAATCCTACAAGGACGTTGTAACTACCCAAATGCAACTAAAATGACATCAATTGTTTATGTAATACAGTAGTAAATGGTTCTTATGTGGTTTCTTCATTGCCACAATTATTCAACCCCTTAAAGACTACCACTCTGAAGAACAGAGGTTCATACAGGTGCTTTCCATCAGGTATTGAAAACACCTGTGGATGTCACCGAGCAGCAATCAAGCATAATAAGCACCAATTAGGCAGCTTTAAAATGACTGTGATACTCAGCTCCTTCTAGACATTTACTGGTGTGGTTACAAACATGGTGAAGGCAAGAGAATGGTCCAGGAAGACAAGAGAAGAGGTGATTTCTCTTCACAGGAAGGGCAATGGCTATAAGAAGATTGCAAAGATGTTAAACATACCAAGAGACACCTTAGGAAGCATCATTCGCAAATTCAAGGCAAAGGGCACTGTTGAAACGCTACCTGGTCGTGGCAGAAAGAAGATGCTGACTTCGACTGCTGTGCGCTACCTGAAGCGTAGAGTGGAGAGAAGTCCCCGTGTGACTGCTGAGGAACTGAGAAAAGATTTGTCAGATGTGGGTACAGAAGTTTCAGCCCAGACAATAAGACGCACACTGCGTAATGAAGGCCTCCGTGCCAGAACTCCCAGGCGTACCCCCTTGCTGTCTCCAAAGAATAAGAAGAGTCGACTGCAGTATGCCAAAAGCCATGTGGACAAACCACAAAAGTTGTGGGATAGTGTTCTGTGGACTGATGAAACAAAATTAGAACTGTTTGGGCCCATGGATCAACGCTATGTTTGGAGGAGGAAGAACAAGGCCTATGATGAAAAGAACACCTTGCCTACTGTGAAGCATGGTGGAGGGTCAATCATGCTTTGGGGCTGTTTTGCTTCTGCAGGTACAGGGAAGCTTCAGCGTGTGCAAGGTACCATGAATTCTCTTCAGTACCAGGAGATATTGGATGGAAACGTGATGCAGTCCGTCACACACCTGAGGCTTGGGAGACGTTGGACCTTTCAACAGGACAATGATCCCAAGCATACCTCCAAGTCCACTAGAGCATGGTTGCAGAGGAAAGGCTGGAACATTTTGGAGTGGCCATCGCAGTCACCAGACTTAAATCCGATTGAGAACCTCTGGTGGGACTTAAAGAAAGCAGTTGCAGTGCGCAAGCCTAAGAATGTGACTGAACTGGAGGCCTTTGCCCATGAAGAATGGGCGAAGATACCCGTAGATCGCTGCAAGACACTTGTGTCAAGCTATGCTTCACGTTTAAAAGCTGTTATAACTGTAAAAGGATGCTGTACTAAGTACTAAGATTGAATGTCACTTGGGGGTTGAATAAAACTGATAATGCTGTGAGCACAGAAAAGACATTTGTGGTTATTTCATTATAACTGTTATGTTATATTTGTCTGACCTACAAGTGCCTCTTTAATGTAAATGTAAGCAAGATGACTGAATGATCAAAAGCAATGTCAAACTGGCCAAAACACTCAATTTCAGTGGGGGTTGAATAATTTTGGACACAACTGTACACCAATATATAAACAGACAAGATAATATTTATTTTTTAATTACATTTGTATTAGTTTTCGCTACCAGCAATACTCTTAAGTCAAATATGCTGACAAATGAAAATATTACAAAACAAAATATTACATTGTAACATAATTTTGTGCTGAAGAAATAGAAATATTGTGATGCCAGCAATGAATTGTAAATGTCAACAGCATTATAAACCATTTTAATTTTTTAATAAAACAAGTCATTATTTTTTCTCTATGTAATACTTTCACAGTTCAACACAAATATGAAGAAAGACAGATATGAATGTAAACATTGTATTATTTTTGTGCCACTGTGGCATTAAGTCTAGAAGATGTGACTTGGGATGTAACTGACAGTAGGGGAGTGTCCATGCTGGGTCTTTTAGTTCTAGTAGAGATGGATTCCACTAGGATATGCTGGGATATATTCTACAGAAACAGTGGGATAAGCTGAGACTTTTAGTTCCACAAAGACAGAAGAGAAGCCAATGGGTTATGCCAAGTCTTGTAATTCTAAATAGACTGAAGAAACATCAGTGGTGTCCACAGAGCCGGCACAGTTAACAGTGGGTTGTGCTGGTACTGAAAATTCTAAAGAAAGCAGATCATAATCCCTATGGATCATGAGCAGATGCGGACTGACAACTCATGGGGCCACCGGGCAATAGGGGATCATGGGGCCCCTGTGTCCTCACCCACACTTAAACCACATCCAAAAAAGCTTATGAAAGGTACCAGGGACATCTCACGGGGCCCCCTACTGACCCCAGGCCTTTGGGCAGTGCCCGAGTTCCCAAATGGTCAGTCTGCCCCTGATCATGAGTAATTTACTCCTATACTAAACAATACTCATCCAAAACTCATGAATATTTGGTTCCCATTGCTAGAATACAGTATAATCACAACCTGAACCTAGATCATTCTTAGCTTAACCACTTGAGCTCCAGAGGATTTACCCCCCTTAATGACCAGGCCTCTTTTTTTGCTGTTTGGCGCTGCACTAATTCAAACAATAATTGCGCGGTCATGCAATGTTGCACCCAAACGAAATTTACGTCCTTTTTTTCACACAAATAGAGCTTTCTTTTGGTGGTATTTGATCACCTGTGCGCTTTTTATTTTTTGCGCTATAAACAAAAAAACCACGAAAATTTTGAAAAAAAACTATATTTTCTACTTTCAGCTATAAAAAATATATAGTAAACTCAAAGTTAGTCATAAATTTAAGCCAAAATGTATTCCGCTACATGTTTTTGGTAAAAAAATCCCAATAAGTGTATATTGATTGCTTTGTGTGAAAGTTATAGCGTCTACAAACTATGGTATAGATACTGTAATTTATGCCTTTTTTTGCTATACAGCGCTGCACTAATTCAAATGATAATTGCGCGGTCATGCAATGCTGCACCCAAACGAAATTTACGTCCTTTTTTTCACACAAATAGAGCTTTCTTTTGGTGGTATTTGATCACCTGTGCGCTTATTATTTTTTGCGCTATAAAAAAAAAAAACCACGAAAATTTTGAAAAAAAACAATATTTTCTACTTTCAGCTATAAAAAATATATAGTAAACTCAAAGTTAGTCATAAATTTAAGCCAAAATGTATTCTGCTACATGTTTTTGGTAAAAAAAATCCCGTGCATTAGCGGGCAAACTGGCGCTATATGGGAGGGGCGCTAACACTATCGGAAGTCACCAGTGACACTAATACAGTGATCAGTAAAAATCTGTTCACTGTAATCAATGACATTGGTGACAGGGCAGTGAAGGGGTTAACTGGGGGGGGGGGGCAATCAAGGGGTTAAATGGGATTTCTGGTGCACTAGCGGGCAAACTGGCGCTATCTGGGAGGGGCGCTAACACTATCGGAAGTCGCCAGCGACACTGATACAGTGATCAGTAAAAATCGGTTCACTGATCAGTGACACTGGTGACAGGGCAGTGAAGGGGTTAACTGGGGGGGGGAGATTAAGGGGTTAGACGGGATTATTGGTGTATTAGCGGGCAATCTGGCGCTATCTGGGAGGGGCGCTAACACTATCGGAAGTCGCCAGCGACACTGATACAGTGATCAGTAAAAATCGGTTCACTGATCAGTGACACTGGTGACAGGGCAGTGAAGGGGTTAACTGGGGGGGGGGCGATCAGGGGGTTAAATGTGACCTAGGTGTGTTCTAACTGTCTGTGTAGTGCTTTGAACTCACTTTTTGGATGAACGGAATGTGTCCAGGCAGAGAAGAATGACATCATATCCTGTCCTGTGTAAATGTCAACACAGGACAGGATAGGACAGGGACCGATCATCTGATTTCAGCCAGACATCACTGGCTGAAATCTAATGATTGATCCCTCCGGGATTGAATCGTGTCACCCGCGGGTCGGCGGGAGCGCGCGCGCGCGCCCCCTGCCGGCGAGAACGGCGGGAGCGCGGAACCCGTTTTAAAACGTGGTTTTGCGCCTGAGTGCCGCCCTGCACACGTATATATACAGTGGCAGGGCGGCAAGCAGTTAAACAAAATAGGCTCCATGCAGTACATACATGTTGCTGCATCTACTATACCAAAATACAGCCAACATTAAGTATCATCCACAAATTATAAAGTAATATGCACATACAATTAATAATGTCTTGTGTCAACTAACAAACTCAAATAAATACATAACCAGACTGTAGTGTCTGTTGTATTCCATGGTGTGACTTCTTAATCAACATACAAATACAACAGACACCACAGACTGGTTATTTATTCATTTGAGTTTATTAGTTGGCACTGGACATATTATTAATTGTATGTGCATATTACTTTATAATTTGTGTATGATGCTTTATTTTCACTGTATTTTGGTAAAGTAGGCGCAGCAAAATTTTTGTACTGTGCCCACATTGAACATAATTTTTTGTTTGCAGCCACTGCATTATTTAATGTGAGCCACTGCATTATTTAATGTTTATTGAGAGCACATAAATACAGATAATATTAATAGGTAGCATGGGATTGTCATCGTATACAGCTTCCCATAAATAGACTCTATGAATTAAGAACTTCCATCCGGGCTCCCAACACCCGTTCCCCTTCCTTACCCTCCCCCTTCTTCCTGTTTCTCCTTCTTTCCCCTACTGTAACTTAACCTTTATTAACTCTTGTACTCTGGCTGCCATCACTTTTCCCTCCCCGCTACCATTTTGCCCCATACCTTGGACAACAATAGTAAGCAATTACTACCTTGGGCTACCTGCGCACAGACTGGTTCACAATCATATCCTTCCCTTCTATATTCCACCCAACCTGTGTATAACCAGGTCCTCAGGTTCACTTTCAGACTTGTTCACTTCTGTTCAGCGCACTTGATGTGGTATAAGCTAAATAATGTACAATATCATGTGCTCTGTTTTGATTGCATTAAAACCCTTGAAAAAAGAATAAAATACAGTTGCAAGAAAAAATATGTGAACCCCTTGGGATTACGTGGAGTTTTGCATGAATTGGGCATAAAATGTGCTCTGAACGTCATCTAAGTCACAACAATAGAAGAACACAGTCTGCTGAACATAATACTACACAAACATTAGATGTTGCCATGGTTTAATTGCACATAACATGTAAACATTCACAGTGCAGGGAGGAAAAAGTATGTGAGGCCCTAGCTTAATGACTTCTCCCAGAGCTAATTGGATCCAGGAGTGAGCCAACCTTGACTCCAATCAGTGTGATGATATTGGATGTGTTGCTGTCCTGCCCTTAAAAAACACTCACCTGTTTTGGGTTTACTGGTTTCAATGAAGCACTGTCTGATGTGAACTATGCCTCGCAGAAAAGAGCTCTCAGAAGACCTACGATCAAGAATTGTTGACTTCTTCTATTGTTGTGACTTAGATGACGTTCAGAGCACATTTTATGCCCAATTCATGCAAAACTCCACGTACTCCCAAGGGGTTCACATACTTTTTCTTGCACCTGTATAGTGAGCAATTACTGCCTTGGGCTACCTGCGCACAGACTGGTTCACAATCATATCCTTCCCTTCTGTATTCCACCCAACCTGTGTATAACCAGGTCCTCAGGTACACTTTAAATAAACACTTTCAGGCTTGTTCACTTCTGTTCAGCACACTTGATGTGGTATAAGCTAAATAATGTACAATATCATGTGCTCTGTTTTGCTTGCATTAAAATCCTTGAAAAAAGAATAAAATACATGTCAAAGAAAAGTGTCAGGGTCCAGATCTGAACTTGCCACCTCTGTGGTGTCTGGCTGTGGCTCTTCTCGCTGTGCCACCTGAGATGTTAGCCAGCTTTCGGGTGTCAGCTCAGAGACAAGTAGCTATAGCAGCGGAAAAGCTCCCACCAACCAGCAGGATGGTACCCTGGCAGATGATGCGGGCTCGCCTGTGTTTTGCTGCTTGTTGGTACCAGGTTGCAGTCCTCAGGATTGCCCCACCAGAAGGTGAGCAAGCCAGGGTCCAGTAGCGGAGATAGCAGATAGGAATCAACAGATACATAGTCAGTAAACAAGCTGAAGGTCAGTAACAAGTGGTTGCAGGTTGGGATTGGGCAGAAGTGTGGTCAAGGAACAAGCAAAAGGTCGGTAAAGAGTGGTAGCAAAAGTACGAGTGGCACCAGGAGCCAACAAGAGCAAGATATTGTCTGGAAAAGGCACAATAATCTGGCAAACAGGAAGTGCAGACATGGCTTAAATCAGGAAATTCCTGGGAGGAGCAAAGAGTAAAAGGTTCAGCAGAAAACAAGGCACAAGACAGGATTATCCAATGGATCAGGCAGAGTGTTGTCCAACATTCCAGGTAGCTCAGTGAGAAGAGTTACTGTCAGACACAGCAGACGTTCTGGGTTCAAGTCCAGGCCCAACAACACTCTCTAGGACAACCTTACCTCGTCTCTTGTTTCTGGTGAGCTCCTAACTCTCTGCTCCTCCCATGAACTTACTGATTTAAGCAATATCTCTGTACTGCGTTTGCCAGATATTTGTGCTCTCTGCAGCCAATATCTTGCTCCATTGCGAACATGCAGCTGTCCGTATCTCCACTAACATTTGTTCCTGACCTTTGGCTTGCTCCTTGACTATGATTCCGCTGGATCTCAACCTTCAACCACTTGTTACTGACCTGTGGCTTGTTTACTGACTAAGCTTCTGCTTTAACCCAACCTGCTATATCTGCCACTGGACCCCGGTTTGCTTACCTCTTGCTGGGGTGATCCTGAGGACCGTGACCTAGTAATAACATGCAGCAAAATCCATCTCCACCATAAGGAGCTCTGGTGAATACTGGTTAGTGCTTAGAACCCACATCTTGGGTGAGCCTGTGTCCTTCACCAAGGTGACCTGATTGTGTGCTCATCCTGCTGCTCGTTTGGAGCCTCTTTAATACTATAGCTACTAGCCTCTGAGGCCTGATAGTGATACAGTACATGCTGGGAAAAGTCAGGAGGATACAGTAACTGCAGCCAACAAATTAGGGATCACAAGGTATGTATTCTATTAATCTCAACATTCATATCAGTCTAGTGGATGCAAACCCCTCCCACTCCAAAGCCTTGACACATGTTACCCTGTTCTTACTGTCATCAAAATCCTGTGCACAGCCATCACAAGAGACTTGGGAAGGTAGTGAAGGTACTTGACATTGCTACTACCCAGGGGCGGACTGACCATTTGGAAACTCGGGCACTGCCCGAGGGCCCGAGGTCAGTAGGGGGCCCCATGAGATGCCCCTGGTACCTTTTCATAGGCTTGTTTAAGTTTGGGCAAGGACACAGGGGCCCCATGATCCCCTATTGCCCGGGGGCCCCATGAGTTGTCAGTCCGCCCCTGCTACTACCTGTACTGAGAAAACTCAGAGAACTGGACCTTTTCATTGTACAGTTTTCAATTCTGTATGCAGGAACACTGCATGAAACTATGTTACAATCAAAATATAAAAAATGTCACTGGATTTTGGATGATCCCGACCCTTTAAAAACAATAAGTAATGCTTCACTTTTATGGGTTCTTAAACGTAAAATCAGGTAAAACTATAACTAACAGATCAAATTCCAGTTATCATTAACTTTTATTAACAACCTTGAAAAACTGCCTGCAGCTAACATCCCCTGCCATTGACCTTCTTGATTGAAATAGTCTATTGGAGTTTTCTTCCAATAACAGAACACTCCGCACTCTCCCATAGTGACTGATTGTCCACTGTTAACTGACTGTTAAGTATCTGAACTATCTGATAAGACAACAAAGAAATCCTTTAAGAGCTAAGAGAGCCTCAAAAACACAGACTTCTGTATGCATAAAGTGTACAACATGTGAATGAATGTGAATTACACTCATAAAGGATGTTTTTGAAAGCAATGTAAGGACTGAAATAAATACATGTTCATATAAAACATAAAAAAAATATATTTCACTTCGTAAAAAAATGGAACAATAAAAAAAGAAAAAATAAGATTTTGAATGGACAGAAATCATAGATTAGAATTACACTATAAACTAGAAAATGTACAATTTCTGGGGAAATTGTGTGAGGTGTGCTTGCCTCCACCAATAGTCTACAACTGGAGTGGGCGGAGTAACTGGGCGGAGTGGGCGGAGTAGCTTTTGTCACTCTGCTGTTTGCTCACACACCTGGGTTCCTATGGCAACTCACTCTACAGCAAGGGCAGAGAAGAGCGGTTAAAAACAAACTGTTCCAACCCGCTCACTTCACTGGCGGTTGCCATCTTCAAACAGTTGTACTTTTAAAACTATAAATCCTATAGTGAAGGGCTTTATATTGTGAGAATCACAAGACCCAGACCTACATTTTGAGGCATAGTATGTCTCTGAAATATTAAAAATAAAGGCACAGTCACAGTTTAGAAATTGCCCTTCAAATTTGAGGTGGCTAGAGTGGAGTTTCAATGAATGTCAATGGGCGGCATGAGTTGCAAACAAATGGTCATATTGTGAAAACTATCAGGACTATGGCTTAGCCGTGGACATTTTTAGTGGCAACAGGGATAGCTGAACGTTTTGATATAAGATTTGTGTAGGTGGGCTTGAAAATGAGGGAGTGATGGCAGTTTAGAAATCATGTCCTGATTTTTCAGCTCACACTCTAGCTTTTGTCAGCTTCCACTCTATTTTTGAACACTCCGCCATTCATTCCTATGGGACCAATTTCACCACAAAAACTGCGATATTTCGTGAACCATTCGGCGAAACGTTCCACAAAGTAATAGCGCACCAATCGGGAACAATCCACACGTTTCGGTATATTACTGTCTATGTAGTGTAAAAACTGTGGGAGGAGTTAGGGTGGTAAATTTGGCTATAATAATAAGAATATATATGTGAGATAACAGGAAGTGGTCGCCATGCAACAACACTTAATTATACATAAAATAAGAAATGGTACTGGGCTGTAGTCACCCACACAGATCAGGCATGTAAGTATAGGATCAGATACCGAGACTAACATCTGGTGACAATGATCAGAAAATGTTTTAACAGCTGCATGTAAGATTGTAGTTCTAAATTAGAGTGTGCATGAACTGGAGATTCTGGCAAAATTCAATAGGCCCACAGGCAGGGCCTGGACAAGGGGTAGGCAAGAGGGCAGCCACCTCAGGCACAGTAGAACAAGGAGACAGAGAATGGATACAGCATTCTACAGCATGCATGAACATTGGAGGAGATGGTGTAGTTCTGAATCCTTATATCGTATGTACTCTCCAGCGCCTCAGGATATGCACAGCCAAAAGGGAAGCCAAGGGAACCAGGACGGCGACAACCAAAGGAAATGCTTCAGGGGTGCAGCCCTCCTCAGACGGGAAGATCAGCCACTAGATAAAGAAAAAACAGGTGGCGCACACACCTAGTGCATTATCCAAGGTTTATTGAAAGGAGTGAAAAATAAAAACATACTCACAGACGAAGCATGTATCTGAAGAGCATTGCAAAATGATGATTGCCACAACGGCAGGCAAGGTGACCTACCTCTGAAGAAGTACCTGCGGACGAAACGCGTCAGCTGGAGCCCAGGACGTCGTGACATCACTCCGCCGGTGCCACGTGGAGGCCCGGCGGCCATCTTAGACACTGGATGGTCCGTCATTCACATTTTACCTGTACTGCGATTCACTGTATCCCTGCTGTATTTGCTCCAATAAAAGTTTTTTTCTACATACTACACCATGAGTATTTCCCTTGGTCTCCTGTGAGGAGCGCTTCACTTTTCAGAGCCCGGACGGGATCAATCAGCTCCAGAGAGGGGAAAGTGTGTTTACCATCAAGGTTTTCCCATTACATTACTGGAAGGTGATCTCTGATTTTCTGGATCCCATCTTCACCACACGAGGGCACTCCTTCTCCATTCACTTCAGCTCCAGTCCATCTTCTGACCAGAAAGAGGGGGATCTTCAGGATTATTTACACACCGCGTATTTTTAATACGCTTCTGGTTAGTGCGCATTCTTACCATATGCACTGGAAACGCAGAGAGCACCTTCATAGAACTTTATTGCACTTTAGCGCATTTTAGTGCCATTCTTTTATATATATTTGCATTGATCTTTAATTTACCACATTGTTTGCCTACTTGCATCATTGGTTTGTATACTTGCATCATTGGTACCTTTTATTTGGCAGCGCTGCATTTTACTTCTTTTAGTAAGTCCTACTGTTAGCATCCCATTTTAAACAATAGCTATACTAAGGCTAGGTTTACACTTTTCCCCGAGGCCATGTATGTGTGGGTACAGGAGCCCATCCATATGAATGGGCTGCTGTAACTGTGGGAAGCATAGGGGAAAAGGTCTTTGTACCTTTTTACCTTTTCTAAAACCGCAGGTGCACGGAAACCACATGGTGCTATGCGTTGCCACACAAGTTGCCATGGGAAACAGTCTGCGGTTTGCTACACATGGGGTTTCATTAATAATTCATGGAATCCCCAAATGTCTGATAAACAACAGCGCATTTTTCCTGCAGGTGGGAATTTGTGAGATTTACTGCACCCGCATAGATGTGGACCTAGCCGAAGGAAAGTACTTAGCCCTTCCAGTTCTTATCTTGGGACTTAGGTTGCTTTCACGTCACTGCAGTGTGGTTTGGTATCTGTGGCTTTCATGTGTTTAACTCCCAGTTTCCCATAGACTTTTTTTTCTTAAGTTGTACATTTTTGGCACGTTTTCTGAAAGAGCACAAAAGATGCAGCATGCAGGACTCTTGGTGCGCTTTCAGAAAACATGCCAAAAATGCACGACGTAATAGACAATGAATGGGAAACCAGGGGTTAACCACGCAAAAGCCACAGGTACACCCACGCTGTGGCCAAACCACAACTCAGCAGTGTGAAAGAGGAATGATTAGACTTTACATTGTGGAGATGAAAGAGCAGTCTGAATAGTTTAGCAAAGGAAAAATGGGCAAGGCTGACATTATTGACATTATTAAGTCCACGTTGTCAGCCCTCAACAAGATTTAAGAACTCAGTACATTTCTAATAGATCAGCAGGTATTTCTCTTTATTTGCAGTGTCTATAAATAGATTAAATGTGGGGAAATGTACGTATATTGCAGAGATGCATTGTATTTGGTACTTTTTGTCCTAACATAGACTTTATGGGTAGGGCCTGCCTATCCAATAGCTGTTATAGACTTGTCAGCCACCGCCTGGCGGTATCTCTATCTGCCCACAGCGCGGGGTTCCTCAGGGCGTGGGGTCTAAGTCCCAATCCGCTTGCTCACCAGGGCCCCTGATGGTGGGGATGGACTTGGAGCAGACTGAGACCAGGTCGCGACCCTTGAGTACATCCGGCTATGGTAGAGGGTACAGTCAGAGGTGTGCGAGGAATAGGGCCTGATTTGAAGAGGCTGGCAGGCCTGGCAGCAGGGACTGATCCATGCAGGATGGATGGATGGACGGACACGTGAGGGATGGTATAGTCAGGCGGACCAGGTCAGGAACGTGCGGGCAGCGAGGTACCAGAGGAGCAGACAGAGAATGGTCAGGTCAAGCCAAGTTCAGCAACGGGAGATCAATCGTAAGGGGCAGGCAGGAGAGTGGTCAGGACAAGCCAGGGATCGAGCAGGAGACAGTCAGCAGGGTCAGGATCAAGCAGAGGTCGGCAACAGGGAAGCTTCACAGGCAGAACACAGGAACAGATTATAAAGACCAAACGGCAATGTACATACCTCCTGGCCCGTTTAAATAGCGCGCCCTGCGCTGTCATTGGTGCCAGGCACGTGTCCGCGATCACGAGTGCGCATGCGCGGTCGTCGCTGTTGCCGCGATCGCCCAGGTCCTTCCGCTCGTCGGCTAGTGCGGGTTGGCGTTCTGCGCATGCGCTGCCCAGCGTATCGCCGCGAAGCCCCGGGTCCCTGACAAGACTGTTGCATCTAATAAGGCTGGAAGTGAAGGCTTTTTTGTTAGTTCCTTGCTTAAGGAGCAAGTTTCAAAAGTCTCAAGAAAATATATGCAACAAACTAGATAGGTAGACAACTTGTTAAAGTATATGTAAACCCTCACCTTGTAAAACAACCTGTGATGGAATGCCTATCGCCCTCATTGGGGTATTCTGTCAGAGAACCGCTTCCTCGCCACTGGGACACTGGACCAAGACATTGCACCCAAGACTAGACGAGACTAACTTAGATGCCAAACTGGAACTCTTTATTGAACATAAAACACAGGTTTTTATACACTCCAGAATAGGGCCCATCCCCTCATGAACAATAAAGCAAATATTACACATTGGGATAAACATCCCACACTGATTAGGTAAGATCTTGATCACAGCAGTACAGCCACCAACTAACAGTGATCTAATTAATAGTAAGCTAATCAACAGCCAGGCACTCAGACAATGCTTTGATTAACCTCCTCGGCGGTATGATTCTTTCCGATTTTTTTTGCTGAAAGCGGTACCATTTTTTTGCATAGAAATATGTAGTTTTTTATTGTAGGCTGTAATTTTTAGGAATAACTCACTGAAATCTGTCCGAACAAGAGTCTAGTAAACATCCCGGGTATGATAAAACTTGAAACACAAAATCATAAATTATAATTTAATAAATAATCATAAAAAATAATAATATAATAATAATAAATTTAATTCAATAATATAATCAAACCAAAAACACTGAAATTTGAAATACAGAGGCAAATTCGCACATCGCTGAGCAAAGTCGCAAAATCGTTTTCAGTGTCTGATGACGAATTTCCCCACGAATCATTATCACTCAATTCTGCAAGTGGTTCTGAGTTACTATCGCTGTTCTCTAGCTGTTCTAAAACCGCTTTTGACGTAAAGGGACGCTTTTTGGATGCCATGGACTTTTCTAAGTTTCCAGGCAGAAAGAACAGACAAAATGCAGGCAGGGGACAGGACAAAGCAGTAGGGACAAAATATATGTGAAATGCATTGAAACAGCAATGAGAGCAAAAATGAATTTTTTTTAAAATTTCAAATTTCCCACCGGTTCCGGAGCCCGTATGTGCCGACGTCACAGGGACCGGAACACAGAAGCCGGATGCCGGCATTGGCCGGAGGAGATGGCCGGGGACGCTGCAGAGGACACATCGTGGGAGCGAAGGACAAGGTAAGTGCTGCAGGGACTCCCGGAGAACGCCGCATGTTAAGCCAGAGTGTAGCTCGGGGTTACCGATCTTGGTACTGAAATTTTACCCCGAGCTACACTCGGGAATACCGCTAAGGAGGTTAATCAGGCAGCCCACCGCAGACAGCCCGGCAACAAACCCACCCCTGAATACACAAAGTCCATTACACATGTTGTCTATCAGGTGTTTGCTTTCACTTGTATAGTCTGTCCATCATAAGACAAAACTCATAAACTAATTCCACTTTTCAGACTGCTGGAATATTGTATCTTCATGTTCAAATTAGAGGAGCTTCTCCAGCCCAGTCCACATGAGGGCCACCATATTTCCTCTGACCATCAATCTGTACAACATTAACCACTTGACCTCCAGAGGATTTACCCCCCTTAAAGACCAGGCCTCTTTTTGCTACTCGGCGCTGCACTAATTCAACTGATAATTGCGCGGTCATGCAATGCTGCACCCAAACGAAATTTACGTCCCTTTTTTCACACAAATAGAGCTTTCTTTTGGTGTAATTTGATCACCTGTGTGCTTTTTATTTTTCATGCTATAAACAAAAAAAGGCCAAATATTTTGAAGAAAAACAATATTTTTTATTTTCAGCTATAAAAAATATATAGTAAACTCAAAGTTGGTTATAAATTTAGGCCAAAATGTATTCTGCTCCATATTTTTGGTAAAAAAAATTCCAATAAGTGTATATTGATTGCTTTGTGTGAAAGTTATAGCGTCTACAAACTATGGTATAAATACTGCAATTTACACCATTTTTTTGCTATACAGCACTGCGCTAGTTTAACGGACAATTGCGCGGTCATGCAATATGGTACATAAATGAAATTTACATCCTTTTTTCCCCACAAATTGAGCTTTCTTTTGGTGGTATTTGCTCGCCTGTGCGGTTTTTATTTTTTGAGCTATAAAAAAAAGGCTGACAATTTTGAGGAAAAAAAACAATATTTTGGACTTTTTGCTATAAAACATGTCCAGTAAAAAAAATGCAAAAATCAAATTTAGTCATAAATTTCTGCCAAAATGAATTCTGCGACATGTCTTTGCTAAAAAAAAAAAACAATACGTGTAAATGAATTGGTTTACATGAAAGTTATAGCGTTTACAAATGGCGGGAAAGATACTGGGATTTTTAGGGTTTTTTTTATACTAATAATGGCGGCGATCAGCGAATTATGGCGGCGATCAGGGACTTATGGCAGCGACCAGCGACTTATGGCAGGACTGCGGGACTGCGGCGGACATTTTGACATTGGGGGGTACTGACTTGGGGTCACTGACATCCCCAAAAACACTAATAGTGATCAGTGCAAAAAAAAAAAAACTGACACTGTACTAATGGCACTGGGGAGGAAGGGGTTAACTTTATTTTGTAGGGAAGGGTTATAGGAGTGAGGGGAGTGTTTTACTAGGGGGCGGGGGTGTGTACTGGGCGGGACAAGGCTGATCGAGAAAGAGAAACTGTTCTTTCTCGATCAGCTCATCCTCGAGCTGAGAAGGAAGTGACAGAGAGCACAGCTACTGCAGTGTACTATTTGCCGCCGATCGCCGGGACATAGCCGCTAAGGAGCAGCTGTGACCCGGCGACTGACATCTGCGGCGGTGATCCACGGGACAAATAGGGCGGCGGCGCGCCTCGCGCGCTCCCCCTATTTGTTTACAAAACACACGTCTTAAAACGTGGTTTTGCCTGTGAGTGCCGCCCTGCCGCTGTATATGTACAGTGGCTGGGCGGCAAGTGGTTAATATTACATCTTTCCATCCACTCCAGAAGGGAAGATTTATTGTCTCTCGGTGTTCATCATGTTATTATCCATCATTAGAGAGTGATCTGCTTTCTCCATGGGCCATAATCAGTGGGCAGAAGGCTAGCCCCTTGTCCCCTCCAAAAGCCCCTGTACCGGTGGGGTCCGTCACACAACCCATACAATGTATAATAGAAATGGAGGTGTTCTCAGCTGCATAAGGAGCCCGGAGAGCTGTAGGGGAAACAGCATTACACTAATCTTCCCAGGGAATGGCTGTGCGTGTGTGTGTGGGGGGGGAGGGGGTTGTCAGAACAAGTCTGACACCCAGAGCTGGAGGAGAGCTTTTAATAGGAAAGCACAGAAAGCACAGGTACTCATAGGCACATATCAGGAATATGAAATTTCCTGGGTTTACATACTTTTTAACTCATGTTATGTACATATACATTGTGTGCCATTTTTTATACAGCCTTCTGTTTTGCCTAAATCTGTCTGCAGGATATAAACTGTGCATGGTGAGGCTTCATTTTCTGTAGTAATCCTAAAAACCTTGGCCTACAACATCCTAGTATGGTAATGTGGGAAATTTCCTGTTCTTAAAATTTCCAGTACTCAAGACACTGTGCACATTAATGTCAGAGGTCTGCTATGTATAGCTAGAATAAGTTTTGGAAGTTGTCATTACTTATTTTTAAAAAAGGCCTACTGGGGATATTTAGCCTCATTCACTGTTGTATTTGTTGTTTGATCACTGAATAAAAGCAACATACCTAATATTAACCTTCTAATATCTACCCCTTCTTCATTTTAACATTTTACAGATTTGAACTTAAGGAATTATTGGAATAAAAGAGTTCTTAAAAAAGTTAATATAGCATTACAAACTTATATCTATGAGTGCTTTTGAGCAGAACTAACCAAAAAAATAGTATGCTGCAGCACCTATTTATACATGCATCTGCACCTAAGGCAGCATCCTCTGATGGTGTGGCAATGATACTGCACTGCTCCTGAATTCAGAGTATAGTTGCCACTCTCATGTAGACTGTGCCTGTTCCCAATATAATGGGATGAAAAAAAAGTTGCTATTAGCATTGTCACTGCTGATTGACAAAGTTGTAGTTTGTCAATTAGCACTTGGCCACACCTAGTCCTGGGAACTGATTTCTCGATTGAAATCCTTCCACTGTGAGATGCAGTGTCTGGTAAGGGAATCTGTGTCTCAGTCAGGGAAGGTAAATGAAGATTTTTGTTACTTTGTAACACCTGCACATCACATACAGTAGAGTAGTGACTGGGTTTAATAATTGTGTAGGGTAGGTTCTCATATGTGCAGGTCTAGAACGCATGCGTAATCGCACACAATCCCAACCCGCAGGTAAAATGCATTGCTCGTGCTTTCATAGGTACAATACTGCATGATACCACAGCATGATAAGGTTCCATGCAGCATATTTTTAAAAAAAGGTAAGGGACTTCTTTCCTCACATTTCTAATGGGTACAGCAGCCCTTTCAAATGAATGGGCTGCTGTACCCATGACATGCACATTCAATAGAATGGGCTGCTGTACCCATGACATGCACATTCAATAGAATGGGCTGCTGTACCCATGACATGCACATTCAATAGAATGGGTTGCTGTACCCATGTCATGCACATTCAATAGAATGGGCTGCTGTACCCATGACATGCACATTCAAATGAATGGGCTGCTGTACCCATGTCATGCACATTCAAATGAATGGGCTGCTGTACCCATGACATGCACATTCAATAGAATGGGCTGCTGTACCCATGTCATGCACATTCAATAGAATGGGCTGCTGTACCCATGACATGCACATTCAATAGAATGGGCTGCTGTACCCATGACATGCACATTCAAATGAATGGGCTGCTGTACCCATGACATGCACATTCAAATGAATGGGCTGCTGTACCCATGACATGAGCATTCAAATGAATGGGCTGCTGTACCCATGACATGCGCATTCAATAGAATGGGCTGCTGTACCCATGACATGCACATTCAAATGAATGGGCTGCTGTACCCATGACATGCACATTCAATAGAATGGGCTGCTGTACCCATGACATGCGCATTCAATAGAATGGGCTGCTGTACCCATGACATGCACATTCAAATGAACGGGCTGCTGTACCCATGACATGCACATTCAAATGAACGGGCTGCTGTACCCATGACATGCACATGTAAACACGCATGCATAAGTGTGAACCAAGTCTTAGACTGTCGTACAGGAGCATGAAGACGTACTTTAAAGCAGAACTTCACCCAAAAGGAAAGTTCTGCTTTATGCCCCCCCACCACCACCACCATTTGGAATATTATATTTTCTTGGGGGAATGAGTACCTAGTTTTGATAGCCCCCCCTCCTTCCTTTTCCTTGTAGCTTTCTGGGACACATCACAAGTCCCAGAAGATTGCAGGACGATTCACAAAGCATAGCACAGCTCATGCATGCACAGTAGAAAGCCAGCCACAAAGCCACAAGGTTTCACAGCCATCTTCCCACAGTATATATGCTGTTGCCAGGGACCAGCCATGTATTTGTGGCAGGGAATTTCTCATTCTCAGATGATTGGCACATTGTCAGCTTCCTGGCAGGCTCCCTGAGTTCGCTCAGGAATTCGAACATTCCTAAGGTCATCCATGCTAATCAGCAAGGAGCTTGTGCAATCTCTGCAGAATGACCACAGTTTCCACATAATAAGCAAGGGTCCTCCTCTGCAGCATGTTGGCAGGGGACAGGTTCCTCTTTTCAGGCTGTGGCTTGTGGCTGCACACTAAAAAAGTGAATTGTAAGACTTTGCATAGCCTTTGTTGTGATGCAATGTCAAGGATCCGGGTATGACCAGAAATGTGTGGACTGACACAGGGACGTAACAGGCTTCAGGAATGATATAATAACAATACAATTTATTATTAGCCACCCAAATATACAACGCACAGTAAACAAACCAACCTTCTACTAATCTTAGTATGTGCAGGAACCGTGCAGGATGGATCATCTGGGTAGCGTAAGGCGTAGTCAGGCAGGCCAGGTCAGCAACGTGCGGGCAGTGAGGTACCGAAGGAGCAGGCAGAGAATGGTCAGGGTCACAAGCCGGGTTCAGTAACTCACAGGCAGCGTGGTACAGAGGATCAGGCAGAGAATGGTCAGGGTCACAAGCCGGGTTCAGTAACTCACGGGCAGCACGGTACAGAGGGTCAGGCAGAAGGATGGTCAGGCAAGCCAGGGGTTAAACAGGAGACGGTCAGCAGGGTCAGGAACAATGCAGAGTCGGCAACAAATCAGATAGGCAGAGGAACAGTAACACAGAATACAAGGTACAGGGGCTCATGGGAAACAACACCAAGGCCCTGACTGCAGGTCTGGCCATTCCTTAAATACACCTCCTGTAATCAGCCTTAGGTGATGGCTGCCTGCAGGAGTGAGCTTCTGGTTGCTGAGAGCACCCGCTGGCCAGCCCTGGTACTGCAGCCCACACGGCAGGTGAGTCCCACCACCAGTGGTGAATCCATTCCTGACATGCACCTGTAATTTATTTAGCTGAATATCACCTTAGCCACATACATCACTGCTCAGTGATCTGTATTTTCTTACATTTTGTATTGCTAGAGAAAGAAGGACTCTTCAAGTCTCAAACCCTCACCTGGAACAGATGAAAGAAGATATACTATATCATTTTGATCTTGGAACAAATACACACGACTTCCCAGCACTGTTTGGAGATGTTAAGGCAAGAAAATTAAAAGTCTGAAAATTCCCATTTAGATTTCAGTCACAACAATGATAATAATGTTTAGAAGAAATGTTTTGTAAAAGACTATGGGGTCAATTCACTAAAGGTTATCGCATGCGATACGAAGGTCATGTGACCCATTTTTCAGAAATCTTGCATGAGATAATAGAGTCAATTCAGCAAAGTAAAATATTGAATGTGAGGTTAATACTGCACATTTGTTAAAATTGTGAGGTAAATAACGCAATAAAAAGAGAGATAAATCATTAAAGTCAATTAACTAAAGAACACAAACATTCATTATCAGGACTGCAGTGGGCAGGAGGGGCGGCCGCCCTGGGCGCAATGGTTTACTGCAGGGATGGGGGCACTCTGTGCTGAGTTCCTTCTGTTACAAGGCTCACAGGTGTAGTGACAGCGGCATCATTACTCCTGTCAGCCCAGCACTAGGAACAGCAAGGAGAGGGGCAGGAGGAGGTGCGGGTTGTGCATGCCCTAAGCGGATCCTCTAAGCTGGCACATCATGAACGGGGGGTTGCACAGCATGCTGTCTTTGTCCTAGGCCAGTGGTCTCCAAACTGCCAGATGTGGCCCTTTGCCTGCTTTTATCTGGCCCTTGGACTGTTATTCCTCCCACTGTCAGCAACAGTGGAGCATAGTTCCTGACACTGACAATGGGGCCCTATTCTTCCCACTGAAACCAATGATGGAGCACTATTTCTCCCACTGACACCAATAATGAGGCCATATTCCTCCAATTGACACCAATGATGAGGCACTATTCCTCCCACTGACACTAATTATGGGGCACTATTCCTCCCACTGACACCAATGATGGGGCACTATTTCTCCCACTGACACCAATGATGGGGGACTATTCCTCCCACTGACACCAATGATGGGGGACTATTCCTCCCACTGATAGCAATGATGGGGGACTATTCCTCCCACTGACACCAATGATGGGGGACTATTCCTCCCACTGATAGCAATGATGGGGAACTATTCCTCCCACTGATACCAATGATGGGGGACTATTCCTCCCACTGACACCAATGATGGGGCACTATTCCTCCCACTGACACCAATGATGGGGCACTATTCCTCCCACTGATACCAATGATGGGGCACTATTTCTCCCACTGACACCAATGATGGGGGACTATTCCTCCTACTGATACCAATGATGGGGAACTATTCCTCCCACTGATACCAATGATGGGGGACTATTCCTCCCACTGACACCAATGATGGGGCACTATTCCTCCCACTGATACCAATGATGGGGCACTATTCCTCCCACTGACACCAATGATGGGGCACTATTCCTCCCACTGACACCAATGATGGGGGACTAGTCCTCCCACTGATACCAATGATGGGGCACTATTTCTACCACTGATACCAATGATGGGGGACTATTCCTCTCACTGACACCAATGATGGGGGACTATTCCTCCCACTGATACCAATGATGGGGGACTATTCCTCCTACTGATACCAATGATGGGGGACTATTCCTCCCACTGATACCAATGATGGGGGACTATTCCTCCCACTGATACCAATGATGGGGCACTATTTCTACCACTGATACCAATGATGGGGGACTATTCCTCCCACTGACACCAATGATGGGGGACTATTCCTCCCACTGATACCAATGATGGGGGACTATTCCTCCCACTGACACCAATGATGGGGCACTATTCCTCCCACTGACACCAATGATGGGGCACTATTCCTCCCACTGATACCAATGATGGGGCACTATTTCTCCCACTGACACCAATGATGGGGGACTATTCCTCCTACTGATACCAATGATGGGGAACTATTCCTCCCACTGATACCAATGATGGGGGACTATTCCTCCCACTGACACCAATGATGGGGCACTATTCCTCCCACTGATACCAATGATGGGGCACTATTCCTCCCACTGACACCAATGATGGGGCACTATTCCTCCCACTGACACCAATGATGGGGGACTAGTCCTCCCACTGATACCAATGATGGGGCACTATTTCTACCACTGATACCAATGATGGGGGACTATTCCTCTCACTGACACCAATGATGGGGGACTATTCCTCCCACTGATACCAATGATGGGGGACTATTCCTCCTACTGATACCAATGATGGGGGACTATTCCTCCCACTGATACCAATGATGGGGGACTATTCCTCCCACTGATACCAATGATGGGGCACTATTTCTACCACTGATACCAATGATGGGGGACTATTCCTCCCACTGACACCAATGATGGGGGACTATTCCTCCCACTGATACCAATGATGGGGGACTATTCCTCCTACTGATACCAATGATGGGGGACTATTCCTCCCACTGATACCAATGATGGGGGACTTTTCCTCCTACTGATACCAATGATGGGGGACTATTCCTCCCACTGATACCAATGATGGGGGACTATTCCTCCCACTGATACCAATGATGGGGCACTATTTCTACCACTGACACCAATGATGGGGCACTATTTCTCCCACTGACACCAGTGATGGGGCACTATTCCTCCTACCGACACCAATGATGGGGCACTTTGTTCAGAAAGTTTGGAGACCCCTGCCCTAGGCAGTCAGTATTTTACAATATACAAAATAACAATGAGGGGAACTCTGCACTGGCCAGAAAGTTAAAAGTATACAATGTATCAGTGTGGAATGGTTCTGCCCTGAGCTCAGGAATGAAAATAAATTGCAACATTTCACCAGAGGGAGATTGTTCTATGAATGAAAGCACACTAGAACATTTTCACAATTTCATAATTTTTTTGCACGTTTATTTCTTCCTCTGGTTTCAGTGTTAGCAATACCAAAAATAACACTAAATGTAAATGGTAAATATTGCAAAGTATAAATATTTGATATATTTGGTAAATAACGCATGTTTTTAGTGAATTAACTACTTTTTAGATAAATACTGCAAGAGTTATTTTAATGCAAAAAACCATGCATTTAGTGAAATCTATATCAGTCATATATTCTGTAAAGCATTATTCTCTTTAAAAGAACATTTGTATTTTATCTATAGTATTTCCAACATGGTGAACAATGTCTGTGAAGCCAGGGCAGAGATGAGATTGGGCAAAGATCTTTAATTATATACTGTAAAAGCTTTTACAAACTGGCTCTAGAACTCTTATGGGTGTGGGATCCAGAGACATTTACAGCTTAGTGCACAGGGGCGGACTGACCATTTGGAAACTTTGGCACTGCCTGAGGGCCCGGGGTCAGTAGGGAGCCCCATGAGATGCCCCCGGTACCTTTTTCATAGGCTATTTTGAGTTTGGGCAAGGACACAGGGGCCCCATGATCCCCTATTGCCCGGGGGCCCCATGAGTTGTCAGTCCGCCCCTGTTAATGAATTCACTTTTCTAAAGGGATTTGCAGACTTAATTACAAGTACTGTCAATGCTCAGTGTCCATGACTGTCCTCTCCTCTAAAGATAGAATAGATAGCTCCA
This sequence comes from Staurois parvus, assembly GCF_062004578.1. Lineage (NCBI taxonomy): Eukaryota > Metazoa > Chordata > Amphibia > Anura > Ranidae > Staurois > Staurois parvus. Next base: position 613,323 of record NW_028317873.1, on the reverse strand, counting down.
AAATGGACAAAAATGTGAGACCCCTGTACTTCCAGGTAGTCCAGAAGAGGACTTGTTTAATAATTTAAGCCCAATTAAGAACAGTTTTTGCTTAAAGGAAAATTATTTATTTATTTCAGGTACTTATATAGCGCTGTAAATTTATGCAGCGCTTTACACATATATATTGAACATTCACATCAGTCCCTAACCCTCAAGAGGTGTACAGTCTAAGGTCCCTAACTTACATTCATACATATACATACTAGGGACAATTTAGACAGGATCCAATTAACCTACCAGCATGTCTTTGGAGTGTGGGAGGAAACCGGAGCACCCGGAGGAAACCCACGCAAGCACATGCAAACATACAAACTCCATGCAGGAGGCACCATGGTCGGGAATTGAACCCATGACCCATTTACTGCAAGGCAGACGTGCTAACCACTAAGCCACTGTCCCACCCATTATTGCCCTTTATTTATAGATATACGTGAAAATGTGATTAGATTTGTGTAAATGTTTTTATCAATGTAATTAAAATAAACAACAACCTTACACCGCCTTTTACTATGCAGGCAGCTGTCTGGGTTCTCCTCTGTGTGATGCCCATGCATGTGTGTTGGTGCATGATTTTACATGTTACTGGCCGCTGAGGTACTCCATCTAAATCCATGACCTGCACCACAACACATGGTAATAGGTCACCATGTACTGCAGTGCAATGCAATGCACATGAAATGGCTAGGTGCATTGAGATGCCATTAACAAATAATTGGAATGAGAGAAAAGAATGAGCGCCTGATGTCCAAAAGAATACACTTCAGATGGTAGATTAAAAGGCATTTATTGAGAGTAACAACAAGTACATCAAGCCAATACGTTTCAGGAGAAAAGACTCTCTCTTCTTCAGGACTGTTGCTGCACACTACTAAATGAGAAAAATTCTCACGCCGGTTATATATTTTCCAAGTTACTTTGCACAGGTTCGAACCCCGCCACTTCTCCATCCCTTGTTATTCTCAGTAAATGCCTCTTAATCTACCATCAAAAGTGCATTCTTTTGGAGATTAGGAATGCCTTCTTTTCTATTATTCCATCCACTCCCTCATCATATCACGACTCGACTACTGCAACTCCCTCCTCACTGGCCTGCCTCTCCGCTGGCTATCCCCGCTTCAGTCCATCCTGAATACGGCTGCCAGACTCATTCACCTTTCCAACCGCTCTGTCTCCGCCACCCCCCTCTGCCAATCCCTCCACTGGCTTCCGATTGCGCAATGGATCAAATTCAAAATCCTAACACTGATGTACAAAGCTGTCCACCATACTGCTCCGAACTACATCACTGACCTAATATCCAAGTACCGCCCAACACGCACACTCCGCTCCTCACAAGACCTCCTTCTCTCTAGTTCCCTGGTCTCCTCCTCCCATGCCCGCCTCCAGGACTTCTCCAGGGTGTCACCCATCCTCTGGAACTCCCTGCCCCAACCCATCAGATTATCACCTACTCTCCTCTCCTTTAGGCGCACCCTGAAAACCCATCTCTTCAGGGAAGCCTACCCCACCCCCTGCTAACTTGCCGACCTCCTCCACTCTTCCTACCACTCCATCCCCCACAGCTATCTCCTCCTGTACCACCATCCCCTCCCTCCTAGATTGTAAGCTCGAAAGAGCAGGGCCCTCGATCCCCTCATGTTTTGCATTGTATTGGTATTGTTCTGTCACATGTTCTGTCCCCCTTTGTAATGTACAGCGCTGAGCGAACTATTGGCGCTTTATAAATACTGTATAATAATAATATGTATGGAAACGACCTCAAGGGCATACGAGAAAGGCAGCATCCCAAACCCTAAGAGGGTTTACCGCCAGTATCCACCATTGGGTACAACCAGCGGCAGACTGACCATTTGGAAACTCGGGCACAGTAGGGGGCCTCATGAGATGCCCCTGGTACCTTTGTCATAGGCTTTTTTGAGTTTGGGCAAGGACACAGGGGCCCCATGATCCCCTATTGCCCGGGGGCCCGATGAGTTGTCAGTCCGCCCCTGGGTACAACTCACTGGAGGGACATCTCCCTAACCACCCACCTATGACCAGTGACTGATCCAGTCAGTCCAGCGCAGTCTTCAGCACCAATATTAACAAATAATGGCATTGCAGAGCCCAATACAATGTAACATATGATCTTGCAAGCATTACCACTTCACAGTTCTGAAGGAGCTTTAAACTATCAAACACTATACAATCTAATTGTGCAATGTTTGTGAGATCTACCAACAACTATGCACTGTAAAGGTCTACACAATTGGATACACATTGAATTGATTGTTTAGGATGGTCCTCATACTATATAGTTTTGCTTGTTTGTCATGCTTATTCTTTAGGTATACAGAACAGATCCAGGAGAGCGACTCAGAAAGTACTGGGTCAAAAGATAGCCAGGTAACACACATTTACAGCAATGGCCACCTATCCCAGCAAAGGTTATCTGTAAGAAATGTTGTAAATCTAATTTCTTCATATTTAAATCACAGCTATATGGGGAGCAAATACAAATATGTATATACAATACAATAATCAGGGTATAGAATAAGCAAGTACAAATATCCACTAGCTGAAAATACATTATCAACATCTAATAGGTCAAACAGCTGGCAAATCTTTAACAATTAGGAATTCTGAAGATTTGAATTGATGTAATGCAATGCCAATATTAATGTGACAGGAGTCCTTCAGCTTTTACATCTAATATTTTCACAATAGATGGTGTAAAGGTATAACTATGGCTAAAATATTTACTTCTACCAATTTATAATAAATATACTGTATGTCTTGTTTTTAGTTTGTATGTGTTGGAGGCAGTCCATCAAGGATGAAAGCTTTTGCTCAGTACATTACTGGGGAGCTGAAAATGGGAGACCCTAAAGAAGACATTCCGAACATCTGTGCAGGAACAGACCGCTATGCCATGTATAAAGTAGGACCAGTGCTGTCCATCAGTGTAAGTTAATCATTGTACCTAAATACATCAATCTATATGCTAATATGCTTTAGTAGCTAAACAGAATCTGTCACGGCTTCTCTTTTGATGGTTATGAGCTCCTCATTCTTCGTGAAAAATACATGTTCATTAAATTAATTTAGAAATGTTTGCTACTAGGCCAGGTGTACAGTTTTTATTTACGAATATTTTTATGAAAGAAGAAATAAGATCTGAAATGAAATATTATTATGACTATATATAGCACCAAGAGTTTGCATGATGCTTTACAAAATAATGGGAGACAGTGCAGTGCAGTTACAATACAATTCAATCCAAGAGGGTTAGGAGGGTCCTGCTCATTAGAGCGTACAATCTAAATGGAGAGGAAACTGATACAAAAGGTAATAACCATGAGGGATAAGTTGATGGGGAAAGTAACATTTCAGTTGTTATGTAGAAGTGAGAAAGGTAAAATGTGGAAGGCTGAGGTAGTCACCTCTATTTTCTGTGGGCTCTCTGATTGATCTTTTCCTAATTGCTTCTAAATACAGATTCCGTATTAGATGTTTGCCTGTTCCCGTAATCATTCCTCTTGTTGACGTACTAGTCCTATGCTTGTAGCTTGTGTTCAGCCATCAAGTTCCTTTCATTATGGTGCTAAGAAGGAATGACTTAAAGGTTTGACCAATTTCAATACTATGGATTTTTCTCTTGCAGCATGGTATGGGAATTCCATCTATATCAATAATGCTTCACGAACTGATCAAACTTTTGTATCATTCCAAATGTTCTGATGTCACTGTTATTCGTATTGGTACATCTGGAGGCATAGGTAAAGTATGCAGATTATTTTATGAATTTTCAGTAGCCACTTAAACTGAACACTAGAAAAATCCTGGCTTAAATGTATCTGTAAGTCAAGAGCTTGTTTGGATAGAATATTTCATGGCATTATTTTTCATTTGTTGGATTCCATGGATCATTAGTAGAATGAAAACCTAACTTATATTGATATGTTTAAAATGGCTATTGTACCTTTAGAAATGTTTTTGGACATATCAGACTGGATGTCGCTCCATTTCCTCAAACTTAACCTATCCAAAACCGAGCTCCTGGTCTTCCCCCCACCCCGTGCCCCCCCTTCATCCTCTCCATCACTACTAACAACGCCACCATCTCTCCCACCCCACACGCCAAAGTCCTGGGTGTCACCCTGGACTCCCACCTCTCCTTCCTACCCCACTGCAATCTAGATCTTGCAGGCTCCACCTCCGCAACATCTCCAAGATACGCACATTCCTCACCCCAGACACCACCAAACAACTCGTACACTCCCTCATCATCTCATGCCTGGACTATTGCAACTCCCTTCTCACTGGCCTACCCAAATGAACGCTATCCCCACTCCAGTCGATCCTAAACTCAGCGGCCAGACTCATCCACCTCACCAAGCGCTCCACATCTGCCTCCCCCTCTGCCAATCCCTTCATTGGCTCCCAATTGCCCAACGCATCAAGTTCAAGCTGCTAACTCTGACCTACAAGGCCACTTACAATGCTGCCCCAAACTACATAACAGACCTGATACCCAGATACTACCCTACCCGTGCCCTCCGCTCCTCACAGGAACTCCTGCTCTCTAGCTCCCTGGTCTCCTCCTCCCACGCCCGATTGCAGGACTTCTCCAGGACTTCCCCCATCCTCTGGAACTCCCTACCCCAATCCATCAGACTGTCACCTACCCTCCTCATCTTCAGGCGCACCCTGAAAACCCTCCTCTTCAGGGAAGCCTACCCCAACCTCACCTAACACCCGACCTCACCTAACAACTAACCTCCTCCACTCCACCCACCACTCCATCCCCCACAGCCATCTCCTCCTGTGCCACCTTCCCCTCCCTCCTAGATTGTAAGCTCGAAAGAGCAGGGCCCTCGAACCCCTCATGTATTGTATTGTTACTGTCTTGTCTCATGTTCTGTCCCCCTTGCTACTGTACAGCACTGAGCATACCCTTTGGCGCTATATAAATACTGTATAGTAATAATAATAATAATAATAAAAAAGGTGTGTTGTGTGTGAAGAGTAAAGATTTTTAAATACATGAAAAGCATCTTCTTCTCTGTAGAGAAAATTGTGTACCACATGCCCTATTATTCTGGTGATCATTTATCACGTGAAAAATGAATTGATCACAACAACAAAAAAGTACTGTCCGATATGCTTTTTCTTATCTTCAACTTTATCCTCAACTTCTTAATGTGGAAAATCCCACATATGTTATATATATAGTACTGTGTAAATGTTTTAGGCAGGTGTGACATGTTGTAAATTAAGAATGCTTTCACAAATAGAAGTGCTAATAGTTTATTAATTAACAAAATGGAAAGTAAATGAACAGAAGAGACAACCAAATCAAATCAATATTTGGTGTGACTACCCTTTGCCTTCAAAAGAGCATAAATTCTAGTTACACTTGCACACAGTTTTTGAAGGAACTCAGCAGGTAGGATGTTCCAAACATCTTGGAGCACTAACCACAGATTTTCTGTGACTGCAGGCTGCCTCAAATCCTTCTGTCTCTTCCTGTAATCCCAGACAGACTCTGATGTTGAGATGAGGGCTCTGTTGGGGCAAGACCATCACTTCCAAGACTCCTTGTTCTTCTTTATGCTGAAGATGGTTTTTAATGATATTGGCTGTATGTTTGGGGTTGTTGTCCTGTTGCAGAATAAATCTTGGGCCAATCATACACCTCCCTTATGGTATGGCATGATGGATAAGTATCTGCCTGTATTTCTCAGTATTAAGGACACCATTGAGCTACAAACCTGCAAGGAACCTCCACCCTACTTCACTGCTGTCTGTAGATACTCATTATTGTACTGCTCTTAAGCCCTTCAGTGAACAAACCACCTTTTGCTACAGCCATTTAAAAGTTTGACTCATCAGTCCAGAACCCTGCTGCTATTTTTCTGTGCCCCAGCTCCTATATTTTCATGCATAGTTGAGTCACTGAGTCTTGTTTCCACATTGGATGTCAGGGATCCGGGTATGACCAGAAATGTGTGGGAACACAGGCGTGGTCAGGGCTGGAGAGGTGGAATGGTCAGGCAGGCCGTATGGGTCTGTAATGCACCGTCTGGCGGTTCCTCTAGCAATCCACGGAATAGGATTCCCTAGAGTGCGGAGTCTAAGTCCCAGTCTGCTTGTTCACCAGGGCCACTGATGGTGGGGATGGACTTGGAGCAGACAGAGACCAGGTCGCGGCCCCTGAGTACACCCACCGGTGATAGAGGGATCCGCCAGAGGCATATTCTGGAGGAGAGCCTGACGTGAAGAGGTGAATGGGTCCGTACAGGACGGATGGATGGCTGAGCAGAAGCGTAGTCAGACAGGCCGGGTCGGTAACAGTGGGGACAGCGCGGTACAAGGCAGCAGGCACAGAATAGTCGGGTCACTCGCTGGGTCAGTAACAGGAGATCAGATCCAATGAGGATATCCAAGAGAAGTCAGACAGGCCAGGGATCAGGGCAGGAGAAGTCAGCAGAGGTCAGGATCAAAGCAGGGTCAGCAACAAATCAGATATGCAGGAACACAGGATACCAGGTACAGGGGCTCATGGGAAACAATCACCAAGGCACTGACAAAAGGGCGGGGCATTGCTTAAATACACCTCCTGCAATCAGCCTCAGGTGATGGCTTGATTGCAGGAGTGAGATTCTGGCTGCTGAGAGTACCCGCTGGCCAGCACTGGTACTGCAGCCCACAAGGCAGGTGAGCCCCAGCACCACCTGTGCTGAGCCCATTCCTGACATTGGACGTATTGCTTTTTGGCTGCAGTTCTTCCATGGAGGACAATGCTTGCTTGGATCCTACTGGTTTTTCACCAGTTTTGTGCTGATGGCACGGGACATCTTCTGATGTCAAAGGGAAATAAGCATGATGTGTCTTTCATCTTCTGCATTAAGTTTCCTTGGCCGACCACTGTGTCTGCAGTCTTCAACGTTGCCCGTTTCTTTGTGCTTCTTCAAAAGAGCTTGAACAGCACATCTTGAAACCACAGTCTGCTTTGACATTTCTGTCTGGGAGAGACCTAGCTGATGTAGTAAACCTACCTTGTATCTTGTTGCTGTTCTCAGTCTTGCCATGGTGTATGACCTGTTACATGGAACTGTCTTCCACAACCTTATCTTAGTAGCAGGGTTTGGCTGTTCCTCTCCCAGTTTTAAGCCTCCTACACAGCTGTTTTTGTTTCAGTTAGTGCCGGTTGACATATATGCGGATTGAACCTGCATCCAATCTGAATGACATGTGAAAAAACATTGCTTCCTATGGTGCCTGCTCACATATGTGTGGTGCACTGGCAGCGTGGTTTGAAAAAGAGTCATGTATCATTTCTGAGCGGTGCCTTCAGGTTCAGGTGCGGATTACAGGCTATTGACTGACTTCTATGGGAACCGTTTCTAAACCACATATGTGTGAACAGGATAGGTTCCTGAGCTAGTCCCGTCCTGAACCTGATATAAACCTCACATGAACCAATGAACAACTACTGTATCAATTAGCTGTAAAACCTGAGCTTCAATCCACACCACACATGTGTGAATTGGCTCTTAACGACTGTGTTTATACCTCTATATGACATTGATGATCATTAGCACCTGCTTGGTATAATTTGAATATTCATACATCTAACTCTAATCCTAAAAAATCCCTAAGTTTGTGCAAGTGTACAAAGTGTGTACGCATAAGAATTGATTATTTTATTATTATTGTATTATTATACAGTATTTATATATCGCCAAAGGGTTTGCTCAGCACTGTACAATAGCAAGGGGGACAGAACAAGAGACAAGACAGTAACAATACAACACACGAGGGGTTCGAGGGCCCTGCTCTTTCGAGCTTACAATCTAGCAGGGAGATGAAAGTGGTACAGGAGGAAATGGCTGTAGGGGATGGAGTGGTGGGAGGAGTGGAGGAGGTCAGTTGTTAGGTGAGGGTGGGGTAGGCTTCCCTGAAGAGGTGGGTTTTCAGGGTGCGCCTGAAGGTGAGGAGGGTAGGTGACAGTCTGATGGATTGGGGGTAGAGAGTTCCAGAGGATGAGGGAAGTCCTGGAGAAGTCCTGCAATCGGGCATGGGAGGAGGAGACCAGGGAGCTAGACAGTAGGAGGTCCTGTGAGGAGCGAAGGGCACGGATAGGGTGGTATTTGGGTATCGGGTCGGTTAGGTAGTTTGGGGCGGCATTGTGAATGGCTTTGTAGGTCAGAGTTAGCAGCTTGAATTTGATGCGTTGGGCAATCGGGAGCCAGTGAAGGGATTGGCAGAGGGGGGTGGTGGATGTGGAGCGGTTGGTAAGGTGGATGAGTCTCGCCGCTGAGTTCAGGATAGACTGGAGTGGGGATAGCGTTTGCTTGGGTAGGCCAGTGAGAAGGGAGTTGCAGTAGTCCAGGCGTGAGATGATGAGGGAGTGTACGAGTTGTTTAGTAGTGTCTGGGGTGAGGAATGTACGTATCTTGGAGATGTTGCGGAGGTGGAGCCTGCACGACCTTGATAGTAATTGGACATGAGGTAGGAAGGAAAGGTTTGAGTCCAGGGTGACACCCAGGACCTTGGCATGTGGAGTGGGAGAGATGGTGGCATTGTTAGTAGTGATGGAGAGGATGGGGGGGGCGCGGGCTGGGGGGAATACCAGGAGCTCGGTTTTGGACGGTTTAATTTGAGGAAAGGAGCGACATCCAGTCTGATATGTCATTCAGGAGGTGGGCAATGCGGGCCGATAGTGAGGGGGTGAGGTGGGGGGTGGAGAGGTAAATTTGTGCGTCGTCGGCATAGAGGTGATAGTTGAAGCCGTGGGAGTGTATTAGTATGCCAAGGGAGGAGGTGTAGATGGAGAAGAGGAGGGGTCCGAGGACAGAGCCTTGGGGGACTCCAACAGAGAGGGGGAGGGAGGGGGAGGTGGCAGTGTTATAGGTGACGCTAAAGGAGTGTTGGGAAAGGTAGGAGGAGAACCAGGAGAGAGCAGCGTCCCTGATGCCAAGGGAGTGCAGTTTAGTAAGGAGGAGGGGGTGGTCGACTGTGTCAAAGGCCACAGAGAGGTCAAGGAGCAGGAGGACTGAGTAATGGCCATTAGCTTTGGCGGTTAGCAGGTCGTTGGTGATTTTAAGTAGGGCAGTTTCAGTGGAGTGTAGGGGACAGAAGCCAGACTGTAGAGGATCACGGAGGTTGTTATCAGTGAGGTGGGCGCTTAGGCGATTGTAGGCCAGGCACTCAAGGAGCTTGGAAGTGAATGGTAGCAGGGTCTAATTTGATGCTGGTTTGAAGGGTATTAACACCAAATATTTATTTGATTTAAATTTTTTTTATTTGTACTTTACAGCATTTCTTCACACCTGCCTTTTGCACATTACTATGTGTGCGTGTGTGTATATGTATGTGTATGTACTGTGTGTATATATATATATATATATATATATGTATACACACTATATAACCTTTATTCTTGTGTATGGTGATCATATTTTAAGTGTGGAACTGTATAGCCTAGACCAAGTGGTCCCTTTCATTAAACCAGCAAAAAAAGAAATACATGTGCTTATGTGTTTAACAAAAAGAGAAAATGCAAACTCAAAAAATGCAGTGTCTCTGAAAATGTCATTTCCATCCCCACTGAAATTCTCACAGGGCATGTTTGTGAGTTACATCCAGTTCACACTAGAGCATAGTGCAGGAAACCTGTTATCTGTGCGTGTTTCCTGCACCGCGTTCAAAACGCACCGCCCTTGAGATCTGCAGCTGGTGTCAGTGCAATGTTAACTACACCCCAAACACAGGTCGCAAACGTAGTGCATTTCCCTTCACCAGATTGCATACAAAACTACCATGCAATCTGGTTGCAGTGTGTTTCCACTAGGGCATGCACTACTTTTGGTACAATGCAATGCGATTAGAACCCATTCAAAAAGAATGGGCTCAGATTGTACTGCACTGAACTGCATGTAAATTGCACAGCACTGCGCTACACATTGCTGTGCAATTCATAGTGTGGACCTAGGCTTAATCTTTTTTGAACGTTTGCTGTCATTTAAAGAACCAGCAAGCAGATTTATTCACTATAGCAGTGTTGAGAAATGACATGCAAAGTAAAATACCTTCTAGCAACCTGAAATAAAATACACTGCTGACATGCTGACCTGATTGCACTAAATTGAACCTTTGATTTGTTGTACTTTTCTGCCCTTTGCTCATCTGTTTTATCTTTGCACATTTTAATAACCCTAAACAGAATCTACCTTTGTTCTACAGAGAATACTGCAGCATCTGCTAATCAGTCTGTTGGCTTCCAGGGCCTTATAACTGGCCAGTCACCCTCTCTAATGCAGGCCATAGACGGGTCGAAAATCGGCCGATTTTTCTTTAAAAAAAATGAAAAATCGGTTGTTCAAGCGGCCGACGTTACCAGCAATGGTAAAAAAAATCGGCCGATTTTCATCCCGTCTACAGCCGGCAAAAAGTGTCCCTGCAGAGAGCTCCGCTATTTCTTTGACAGTTCCTTGACATTTATAGCGGTTGCAACAATGTATCTATTTGTATCCATTTAGGATACAGATGTTTTTATTCGGAAACAAATAGATACATTGTTGCAACCGCTATAAATGTCAAGGAACTGTCAAAGAAATAGCGGAGCTCTCTGCAGGGACACTTTTTGCCGGAATGGAATTCCTCTTCTTCTTCATCCTCTTCTTCTTCATCCTCTTCTTCTTCATCATCCTCTTCTTCTTCTTCATCCTCTTCTTCTTCATCCTCTTCTTCTTCTTCATCCTCTTCTTAATCCTCTTTTTCTTCTTCCTCTTCTTCTTCATCCTCTTCTTCTTCTTCATCCTCTTCTTCTTCTTCTTTTTCATCCTCTTCTTCTTCTTCATCATCCTCTTCTTCTTCTTCTTCCTCTTCTTCATCATCCTCTTCTTCCTCTTCTTCTTCATCCTCTTCTTCTTCTTGTTCCTCTTCATCCTTCTCTTTTTCTTCTTCATCCTCTTCTTCTCTTCCCCTTTTCCTTCTTCCTCTTCTTCTTGATCCTCTTCTTCATCCTCTTCCTCTTCTTCATCCTCTTCTTCTTTTTTCCTCTTCTTTTTGTCTTCCTCTTGCAGGTCACTGCTCATGCGCAGATTTTTTTATCGGTAAAAGATCGGCCGATTTGCCCGTCATTGCCGTGAAAATCGGCCAATCGGCAAAATCGGCCAATTTGTTTCCAACTTTACCGATAAAAAAAATCTGCCAAAATACCGAAAAACGTCCGAACATTTAGCCCACTAACGATTTGAAAATCGGCCGATTTTATTTTCGGCTGAAAAATCGGCCGATTTTTGACCCATCTACGGCCTGCATAAGGATAGGCTTTGCCTGCTTCAGAAGATATACAGCCTTTACAAGGATCAGATTGTGTCTGCACAGCTGACCGTACTCTAATGCTTATGCGTAGCCACAGGGTACTGTTAACTCTGCTCCTTTCACATCCAATATGTCCAATGAAATGGAACCACAGCTGTAGGACATCAGTTAATTCTACAGGATGCTTGCATGAGATTTGTGGTTTATACAGCTGCAGTGGGTCAGTGCGGGTTATAGTGCTGGAAACAGACGTGAAGACCTCTATTTAACTCCTTGACTTTAGATTATGCTGAATAGCAAAGTACAACTATAATGATTCTGTACAATGGCTACTGCAAAATACAAAGATGACATTTTAATGACGCATCACTGGTAGTCATATTATAATTTGCCTCTCTGCAGCAAGAAATTACTTGTAAAGGAGACAGATTCAGTCAGAATGGAATCCTGGCAAGGTAGCAAGCTTTTGCATCTCCATCCCTCCTTCTATGTATATTAATAAGCATTGCAACAGATAATTCCCTCCCGCCTCCTTTTGCCTGTACTGGCATGGCCCCATCAGATCTCCCACTTTGGTAGAGGGCTGCTTTCAGTAAAAACACAAATAATATAATGATTGGCGCTGGAGAGGTGTTAGTTATAATGTGAGTCCATGTATTAGTCCATATAGGAGACCATATGAAAGTCCAAGAGAGAACACAATAAGTGGCATCAGCGGCAGCACCCTTGGAGCAAAGCTGAAACTCTGTAAGTAGAAGGAAACAGAGGGGCGCCAGACTAAGTGCAGCATTATTAGTGGAGTTTATTAAAAATATACAGTTGGCAACTCACTGGAAGGTAGACAAAGACAGGAATGTCAGTGTTGTGTCCGGATGTATCCCCTGTGGGTTGTCACTACTGCCTGGATACATCCGGACACAAATGTTAGTGTTGTGTCCGGATGTATCCCCCGTGGGTTGTCACTACTGCCTGGATACATCCAGATACATGTATCTAGGCTGTAGTGACAACCCACGGGGGATACATCCGGACACAACACTAACATTTGTGTCCGGATGTATCCAGGCGGTAGTGACAACCCACAGGGGATACACCACAACACTGACATTTGTGTCCGGAGGTATCCAGGCGGTAGTGACAACCCACAGGGGATACACCCCAACACAAGACTGACATTTGTGTCCGGATGTATCCAGGCGGTAGTGACAACCCACAGGGGATACACCCCGACACAACACCAACATTTGTGTCCGGACGTATCCAGGCGGTAGTGACAACCCACAGGGGATACACCACAACACCAACATTTGTGTCCGGATGTATCCAGGCGGTAGTGACAACCCACAGGGGATACACCCCGACACAACACCAACATTTGTGTCCGGACGTATCCAGGCGGTAGTGACAACCCACAGGGGATACACCACAACACCAACATTTGTGTCCGGATGTATCCAGGCGGTAGTGACAACCCACAGGGGACACACCCCGACACAACACTGACATTTATGTCCGGACGTATCCAGGCGGTAGTGACAACCCACAGGGGATACACCACAACACTGACATTTGTGTCCAGATGTATCCAGGCGGTAGTGACAACCCACAGGGGACACACCCCGACACAACACTGACATTTGTGTCCGGGTGTATCCATGCAGTAGTGACAACCCACAGGGGATACACCCCAACACAACACTGACATTTGTGTTGGGGTGTATCCAGGCGGTAGTGACAACCCACAGGGGATACACCCCAACACAACACTGACATTTGTGTCCAGATGTATCCAGGCGGTAGTGACAACCCACAGGGGATACACCACAACACAACACTGACATTTGTGTCCGGATGTATCCAGGCGGTAGTGACAACCCACAGGGGATACACCCCAACACAACACTGACATTTGTGTCCGGATGTATCCAGGCGGTAGTGACAACCCACAGGGGATACATCCGGACACAACACTGACATTTGTGTCCGGATGTATCTATGCGGTAGTGACAACCCACAGGGGATACACCACAACACAAGACTGACATTTGTGTCCGGATGTATCCAGGCGGTAGTGACAACCCACAGGGGATACACCCCAACACAAGACTGACATTTGTGTCCGGATGTATCCAGGCGGTAGTGACAACCCACAGGGGATACACCACAAAACAACACTGACATTTGTGTCTGGATGTATCCAGGCGGTAGTGACAACCCACAGGGGATACACCCCAACACAACACTGACATTTGTGTCCGGATGTGTCCAAGCAGTAGTGACAACCCACAGGGGATACACCACAACACAACACTGACATTTGTGTCCGGATGTAACCAGGCGGTAGTGACAACCCATAGGGGATACACCCCAACACAACACTGACATGCCTGTCTTTGTCTACCTTCCAGTGAGTTGCCAATTGTATGTTTTTAATAAGCTCCACTATTAATGCTGCACTTAGTCTGTCTCCCCTCTGTTTCCTTTCAATAAAAACACACCTATAGGGTGGCCTTATATTCAGATAACTTTTGGGGTGAACATTAGGTGTGTGGTTACATAAAAGTCCACATAGGTAAAATACCAGAAGGGGTATTATCTTGTAGTGTTCTGGATTTTTTCCTAATTAAAACCTGTAAAGTAAAATGTAACATCAAATTGAATCCATACCTGTTTTGAAAAAAAGATGAATGATTTGTTATATTTCAAGGGAAACCAATGTGATCTCCCAAACAAAAAATATCAGAGGCATGTAAAACCTTATGTCACACAGGACAATGCACTGCTCCCAATAGTCTTTACTTTACGATATTCAGAGTGAACAAACAGATTTGTAGGTATGTAACAGAAAAAAGACTTTGGGTTAACCCTTTCAGGACCGTAAGGTTTTGGAATGCCAAAAGAATCAATTTTTTTTTTTAAAGTTCGTACACTTCAGTTGCTGTAACTAAGCCATTTCATGAAATAATTGGCAAAAAGCTAGATCCATTTGTTGTTTGTTGATAAGAACTAATATTTTGACTCAAACCAAAAAAAAAGTTCTTAACCAGATGATACACGCAATTACAAACATGGGACAAATACGTCCCTTGGTCCTCAAAGGGTTAAGTGCCTGTATACAGACTATGGAGTTTCAGTTATCAATTTTAAGGCCTCATTCACATGGATGTATTTAAACACACACATGCAACCCCTGGGTGGACAGGAATAAAGGGGAAGCAAGGATGGTATTTTCATTTTCAATTTATTTTTTAGTGGTATAAAATGTAAAGGTTTAACATTTTTCTGCATTTAGATATACCTATTAAGTAGGGCTGCAACTAACAAATATTTTCATAATCAATTAGTTGACTGAGTATTGTTTAAATTTATCTATTAATCGGAGAAAAACCTCAAAAAAAGCATGGTGTATGATTTAGTAAATGTGTAAAGTTTAAAAAAAGACAATTTATCCTCGAATATCTATATGAAGCAGGGCTCAACAAATCCAAGGCACCAGGTCGTAATGACAACTAGAAAATAAGTCCTGGTGCCCCGGGCTGTTGTCAGCCCTTGTGGTGTAGCATAGGGGAGCGCAGCCAGGCGCAACATTGCCGGGCAGCCTGCAGGTGTCACTGCCAAGTGTGTGAGGCTGGGGGGGTATGGGGGAGCGGTGCTGTGAGGGCGGGTTAAAGGAGAAGAGAGGTGGGAATTTGAAAGGGGAGATACGGGGCCTGGGCAGGAAGGGGGCGAAAGTAACCAGTAGGCAAGTGGTTAAAAAAAACTGGCTCCTAACTTTTTTAGCTGGCTCCTAGATTCAAAGCAAATTTGTCAAGCCCTGTAGTGGTAATATAAATAACCAGGTAAATGGTTAGGGAACAAAATATCTAATCTATTCTGAGAATAACAGACAGAAGAGATGTATATATTATCAGAGGTTGAATCTGGTACAGGGGCGGACTGACAACTCATGGGGCCCCCGGGCAATAGGGGATCATGGGGCCCTTGTGTCCTTGCCCAAACTCAAAAAAGCCTATGAAAAAGGTACCAGGGGCATCTCATGGGGCCCCCTACTGACCCCGGGCCCTCGGGCAGTGCCCGAGTTTCGAAATGGTCAGTCCGCCCCTGATCTGGTACATATCATCAGACTCAGATCAATGTTTTTATTTAATAAAAAAAAAAATGAAAATACCTGAAATTTCAGACAAGATTGTAATATAATAGTATGCATGACAGTCTCCCTTGTCATGCACAGGTAGCTTAATACTTATGATGTCAATGCACAAACAAATGTTTCTTTTGCAAATTTTCATTTTAGGAAAATGTATATTTTCTGATCATTAGAGGAGTCAAATTAACTTTTGTTTTTGACCACAGTGATAAGAAAATATGAAGAAGTAGAACAGAAAACTTTTCTTGATCAAACAAATTTTCAGACCGTATATGGTTTTCGTTCAGAAATTACATTCATTTTAAAAGCAAGTGAAATTTTCAAACAAAATTTGTTCATTCATCAGATGTACAAAGAATTTTCATACAAATATTTGTACGAATATTCTCACCTGAAAATCAATATGGGCATCCAGGGGCGGACTGACAACTCATGGGGCCCCCGGGCAATAGGGGATCATGGGGCCCCTGTGTCCTTGCCCAAACTCAAAAAAGCCTATAAAAAAGGTACCAGGCAGGGGCGGACGTACAACTCATGGGGCCCCCTGGCAATAGGGGATCATGGGGCCCCTGTGTCCTTGCCCAAACTCAAAAAAGCCTATAAAAAAGGTACCAGGCAGGGGCGGACTGACAACTCATGGGGCCCCCAGGCAATAGGGGATCAAGGGGCCCCCAGGCAATAGGGGATCAAGGGGCCCCTGTGTCCTTGCCCAAGCTCAAAAAAGCCTATAAAAAAAAGTACCAGGCAGGGGCGGACTGACAACTCATGGGTCCCCGGGCAATAGGGGATCATGGGGCCCCTGTGTCCTTGCCCAAACTCAAAAAAGCCTATGAAAAAGGTACCAGGGGCTTCTCATGGGGCCCCCTATTGACCCCGGGCCCTCAGGCACTGCCCGAGTTTCCAAATGGTCAGTCCGCCCCTGTGGGCAGCATAAGACATTTAGCAGCAGCACGCTTTTTCTATCACCTGTTATGATGGGGTTAAAAAAACAGAAAATAGTACAAAAACAGCATATACGTTCCACTATAAAGGGTTCATTTATACTGTGAAACAGTGAAAGCAATAATTAATATGTGTGTGTGTATACTGACATGTAAGAACAGTACATACTGAGTTGTATGTGTGCTGAGCTGTATTTTCTGATGTGTAAACAACTAATGCAATCTGTATGCAGGCCAACTAATCAGCTCACCAACTAATCATCTATGAAAATAGTCGATAACTATTTTCATAATCGATTATAATCAATTATGTTGATTATTTGTTTCAGCCTTACTGTTGAGCATGTAAAACTGCTGACATGAGTCATTATTTTTCAATAACCAATTTTGCATTTAACATTTCTTTAGGTATTGAGCCCGGCTCTGTGGTGATTACAAGTCAGTCTGTGAATCCCAGTTTTGAGCCTCAGTTTGAACAGGTTGTTCTTGGTAAAACAATAATCCGTAATACAAAACTGGATGCAGAATTGGCTCAAGAGTTGGCTCAGTGCAGTCAAGAAATCAGTGAGTTCAATACTGTTATTGGAAATACAATGTGTACTCTGGACTTCTATGAAGGTATGCTAGAACTATTTCTAATATATATATATAATATGTGCTAATTGAACATACAAATATTCAGACAAATTCCTTGTCAGGGATCCAGGTATGACCAGAGATGTGTGGACTGGCACAGGGAAACAGCAGGCTTCAGAAATGATTAAATAATAATAATATTTATTATGAGCTGCACAAAATAAACAAATACAGTACAAAACAAAACAAACCTTAAACTAATAGGTACAGGTGCAGTCAGGGCTGGAGAGGTGGAGTGGTCAGGCAGGTCGGGTCAGGAACAATCAGCCAGAAAGGTACAACGGGAGCAGGCAGAAGAATGGTCAGGAATAGCCGGGGTCAGTGCAGGTGGAGTTCTATCAGAGTCAGAGTCAAGCAGGAGAGTTGAGCAGGCAGGAGACAGGATACAGGAAACAGGGCACATGGGAAACAAACAACAAGGCACTGACTGCAGGTCTGGCCATTCCTTAAATACACCTCCTGCAATCAGCCTCAGGTGATGGCTGATTGCAGGAGTGAGCTTCTGGTTGCTGAGAGCACCCGCTGGCCAGCCCTGGTACTGCAGCCCACAAGGCAGGTGAGTCCAACCACCATTGGCAAGTCCATTCCTGACATTCCTCCTGTCTATTTGATCATGATCTCTACTGAACTGATAACTGTTACTTGGTTGCAGACCCTATTGACTGGTGGTAACGTCTATTTTTTGCTGTGATCACTGAACCGTTTCATCACTTTTCATTGAAAGTGATGATTCATTAAAAAAATTAGGCACCACTGAACTAAAAAAAGTCATGTGCCTGTTTCATTGAAAACTGCCTGCTAGCTGTATGTTAAACCAAATTTGTGGTTATACAAATTTTTTTTCAATCAAACTCAATCTAAAGTAAAATCTAACCAAGAAAGTTATTATAATGCAGTCCTATTTTAGATCATTTTTAATTCTAGTATGTTTTTATTAAGACAGTAAATGTATACACTGCCTGTTTGCAAAAGAGCTTACATTTAATGTAGCAAACTTAAGTTATTGTAAATCATATAGACAGCATTTCTTGTTTACTAATTTTCAAAGAAAGTGAACATGTAAATACGTATTAAACCTTATTTTTTATGTTTTGTCTGAAGATAATCAAACTATTTTTAAAGATGGAGTGTTGACTTGTTAAAAAACTAAGGCCCCTTTCACACGAAGGGTCCGATCAGGTCCGCCTGTCAGTTTTTCAGGCAAACCTGATCAGACCCTCAGTTCACTCCTGTGGACCAGTGGGTGTGAATGGCCTGCCTCCAATCCAATTCGGTCCACTAAAAAAATATGGAAGGGTATCCATCCCTCTCCATTTGGGCGGATCTGATTGGAGGGCAGTTGGGTGTAAACAGACAGCAGAGTTCTTTACGTCTGGCCGCCCATAGAGCAGACTAGGCTATGTCCCTGTCCACTCTGCATATACTGAGTGGACACGGACCTGTCATCCACCCGCTGTGCTGTGATCAGCAGGGAATCAGCAGACAGATCCCCTGCTGATCAAATTGGATTCTACCCTGTGTGAAAGGGGCTTAAGTCATCAATATGGTGTGGTCTGACCTTTTTATTTTACATTTCTTTCTACAAAGGCCAAGCACGTCTTGATGGAGCAATCTGCTCCTATACAGAAGATGAGAAAATGCAGTACCTGAAAGCTGCATATGAGGCCGGCATTAGGAACATTGAGATGGAATCATCAGTGTTTGCAGCAATGTGTAACCTAAGTGGACTGCGAGGTAAGCCTACTGAAAGGATTCGCTAAAACCACGACTGCATTATATATCCACTAAGTATAATAGGTGGTTTAGGAAACATAATAGTACAGAGCCTACAATGAGGGGGCTCCAGGATGCACTCCCAAGCAGGGGCGGACTGACAACTCATGGGGCCCCCGGGCAATAGGGGATCATGGGGCCCCTGTTTCCGAGCCTACACTCAAAGCACACCCAAAAAAGCCTATAAAAGTGTGTGCTGTTATTCCTTGGAGACATGCTGTTTTGTATTTCTCTGCTGTACAGAGAAATACAAAACAGCATGTCCTCACTGGCAGGAGAGAGACCTGTGTTGTTTACACACAGGTTTCTCCCCTGTTAGCTTTGCGCAGCGATTGCCAGGTGCCGCGGGGGAATCTCCGGCCGGGACACAGTGATTGACATGCCTAGCCGCCAACAGTGGCACGGGTAGGACGGAGTGTGCTCCCTACCCGGAAATGAAAATTATGTATATATACACGAGATTTTGCGCAGCCCTGCTGCTCTGTAGCAGTAGTTCTACTATAGGGCGGTGGGGTGGAAGCAGTTAAGCTACTTTTTCCAACTAATGAAAGCACTATTTCCCTAACCCCCACCCTGATGCTTCTGCATGTTTCCAACAACAGAGAAAAAAACAAATATAAAATTACTTTAACTTTAGGAAAGGCTTCTTATTAAGCTGGTTGCGGATTTCTCCAGCACCCACTCACTTTTCTGGGTTTGCAAAGCAATCCCTACAGTATATTACATGATCAGGTAGACGGATATGTACCAATATAAACTTTTTATTGTTTAATATCAAAATTTCCCAATCAGGGGTGGACTGATAACTCATGGGGCCCCCGGGCAATAGGGGATCATGGGGCCCCTGTGTCCTTGCCCACACTCAAAGCACACCAAAAAAGCCTATAAGAAAGGTACCAGGGGCATTTCATGGGGCCCCCTACTGCCTCGGGCAGTGCCGAGTGCTCGAATGGTCAGTCCGCCCCTGTTCCCAATAGAATGCAAAAAGGGTTTTAGCACTTGGGGGACAACACACCTTGTTTTCCTATGAAGTCAATATGTAAATGAAACAATGTTGCAAGCTACATGCCATCACAGAAAACCAAAGGTGAATAGGTTCTTTTTTTTTGCACAAAGCCCAAAATAATGAAATGCATTTAAAAGAAGTTAATACATAGAGATATGGAGCGGTGTTTAGGCCCAACTTTGCATTGCATAGTACAAACGGTGTATCAAAGAGGCACACAGCATTGTATGCATAATATAGAGGTGATTAGCACAACATGTAATACAGAGGTGTAAGGCTCTGTATTACTTAAAAAGGCATGGGACACTGAATGTAATATACAAGCAGGGGCGGACTGACAAATCATGGTGCCCCTGGGCAATAGGGGATCATGGGGCCCCGGTGTCCTCGCCCACACCCAAAAAAGCCTATGAAAAAGCCAATGAAAGGTACCAGGGGCATTTCATGGGGCCCCCCTACTGATCCTGGGCCCTCGGGCAGTGCCCGAGTGCTTGAATGGTCAGTCTGCCCCTGCTCCCAAGGAATATGCACATACCGCTTCTAGTCATCCTCTTACTGCTGTATTCTTGCATTCAAGGTTATTACCTTTCAATGTTTCCCAGCTTAAGGGTCTTTCCCCTCTTTCCATCACAGCTATTCAACCATAAGTTTTTTTTTTGTCTTTTATTAACATTTGACTTCTTATTGCCTTATTACCTAGCAGATTCTGGAATATTTACCCTTGATGCATGCCTTGGGGGCCATACCTGGATACCACTGCATGATCCCAGCCTGCAATGTTTGCTTTGGGCACTGGATCTTGCATTAGCTGCTCACCTTGTCTTAAAATGCAGCTTGTGAAGTTAACAGCAGGGTGCTATACAGGTCCAGGTTTGTGGTCCATTTTTATGGTACCCAGACCCTGAAGACCCCTTGGTCCACTGTGATGGATGAAGTCTGGACCTTAATAGGCCCAACATTGTGAATAAAGTAAAACAAGGTATCCCTGTACATGTACTCAGCTTCCTGGCTTTTATCAACACTAACACTTCTTCTGTTCGTGAGAATCCCACTGGGAATGCTCTTAGTGGCAAGGCCTGCAGGAAACACAGAACACAGCTCATAGTGCTCCCTTGCCCTAGAGCAATGCAACCCTATTGACACTGCTCCCCTCATGTTACTCTGGCTCCCTGTCAGGCACAAGCCATTCAGCCTGTCTGAAAAAGCAGATTTCACTGTCACTATGTCCTAAAGTGTTTCTAAAGTCTAAAATGTTCTGCTATAATGCATTTCTTGCCTTAGGGTAAAAATGTTTAGGTAAAATTTATCACCTCCTCATCCCCCTTATACTTCTCCTCACTCAATCCAGCACTGTGCCTGTCTGCAGTGGGTTTCTCCTTTCTCACAGTCTTTGGCTTTCGCTGCTCTCAGTCAATTCCTGTGACTAGTAAGTGGGGGGCAGATTCAAGCTGCGATGTCTGTCTATGGACACAGGCAGTGTTGGCTCGGTATCGAGCCCGCAGGTGTGCTACAATAGGAAGCAGCTTCCTATGGTGGCTCACCGATAAGAGGAGGAGCCGTAAGCACAAGTGGGGGACCCAAGAAGAGGAGGTTCAGCAGGTAATTTGTTATTTAAACAAATGGGTTTACTATCAATTTAATTCTTTGGAAAACTTTTTGCACTTCTAGAACCTTTGGTTTCCAGAGGCCAAAAAAGATACACATCCTCTTTTTCCCCTAACCCTGTTCAGCAATCAGAAGTAAAACCTCCTTTACTTGAAGATATGGAATAAAGTGTTGAGCAGGGGCGGACTGACCATTTGGAAACTCAGGCAGTGCCCGAGGGCCCGGGGTCAGTAGGGGGCCCCATGAGATGCCCCTGGTACCTTTTTCATAGGCTTTTTTGAGTTTGGGCAAGGGGGCCCTATGAGTTGTCAGTCCGCCCCTGCTGTTGAGAACATTGTTTTTATAGTTTTTGAAGCTTATAGGTACAAGTTACGACTTTGCACCAAATGCTTTCTACTGTGAACACATTAATGTGTTGCACATTAGTCTTTACCTAACTGCACCTGATTCTTCACAACGAATACAGTATGGATGTTCAAGTCTCAGCTGATGCAAGCTTTGGTGCTTCAAGCACATTATCTGAGTATTTGTTTGGACTCCTTTAACCCTTGTTTATCTTGTGGGTCTGTTGGCAATTCCAGTTACTATGTTGTTACCAACACCTCAATTTTACTGCTTGGTTATGTTCCATGGTCTGTGAATACAAGTCCAGTGTTCTGTACTGTACAATTAGGATAATAGGATTTTTGACTGTCGCTCTGTTCTGCGTCTTGATCACTCCCTATTGTTTGCTAAAAAACTGAAGAAATGTTAGTGCTACATCAAGACAAAGATGTGCAATAAATTGCTTAATAGTGGATTATTGGAAAACAAATTTAAATTATTCACAGGAAAATATCTAATCCTTGCATAATGTTCAATAATATGTATCTGAAAATTCTATATATGCTACATACAGTGAGGAACAGAAGTATTTGAACACCCTGCGATTTTGCAAGTTCTCCCACTCAGAAATCATGGAGGGGTCTGAAATTCACATTGTAGGTGCATTCCCACTCTGAGAGACAGAATTTTAAAAAAAAATTTAGGAAATCACATTGTATGGTTTTTAAAGAATTTATTTGTCTTGCACTGCTGAACATAAGTATTTGAACACCTGAGAAAATCAATGTTAATATTTGGTACAGAAGCCTTTGTTTGCAATTACAGAGGTCAAACATTTCCTGTAGTTCTTGACCAGGTTTGCACTGCAACAGGGATTTTGGCCCACTCCTCCACACAGATCTCCTCTAGATCTGTCAGGTTTCGGGGCTGTCACTGAGCAACACGGAGTTTCAGCTCCCTCCAAAGATGTTCTATTGGATTTAGGTCTGGAGACTGGCTAGGCCACTCCAGAACCTTGATATGCTTCTTACGGAGCCACTCCTTGGTTCTCCTGGCTGTGTGCTTCGGGTCGTTGTCATGTTGGAAGACCCAGCCACGACCCATCTTCAATGCTGTGACTGAGGGAAGGAGGTTGTTGCTCAAAATCTCACAATAAATGGCCCCATTCATCCTCATTCGTCCTGTCCCCTTCGCAGAAAAGCACCCCAAAAGCATGATGTTACCACCCGCATGCTTCACAGTAGGGATGGTGTTCTTGGGATGCAACTCATCCTTCTTTTTCCTCCAAACACGACGAGTGAAGTTTAGACCAAAAAGTTCTACTTTGGTCTCATCTGACCACATGACTTTCTCCCATGCCTCCTCTGGATCATCCAGATGGTCATTGGCAAACGTCAGACGGGCCTGGACATGTGATGACTTGAGCAGGGGAACCTTCCGTGCAATGCATGATTTGAAACCATGGCGGTGTAGTGTTCTACCGACAGTGACCTTTGAAACTGTGGTCCCAGCTCTCTTCATGCCATTGACCAGCTCCTCCCTTGTAGTTCTGGGCTGATTCCTCACCTTTCTTATCATCAGTGATACCCCACGAGGTGAGATCTTGCATGGAGCCCCAGTCCGAGGGAGACTGACAGTCGTCTTTAGCCTCTTCCATTTTCTTACAATTGCTCCAACAGTTGATCTATTTTCACCAAGCTGCTTGTCAATTGCCCCGTAGCCCTTTCCAGCCTTGTGGAGGTCCACAATTTTGTCTCTGGTGTCTTTTGACAGCTCTTTAGTCTTGCCCATGGTAGTAGTTGGCGTCTGACTGACTGTGGGGGTGGACAGGTGTCTTTAAAGAGCTCAGACAGGTGCTACTAAGTTAGATTAATGAGTGGAGTAGAGGTGGACTTTTTAAAGGCACAGTAACAGGTCTTTGAGAGCCAGAATTCTTGCTGTTTCTTAGGTGTTCAAATACTTATGTTCAGCAGTGCAAGACAAATTCTTTAAAAATCATACAATGTGATTTCCTGAATTTTGTTTTTAAATTCTGTCTCTCAGAGTGGGAATACATCTACAATGTGAATTTCAGACCCCTCCATGATTTCTAAGTGGGAGAACTTGCAAAATCGCAGGGGGTTCAAATACTTCTGTTCCTCACTGTATATCCTACACAAAAGCATGATGTGTTTAATAAAAACCTGTGATGATAGAAACATGTGGTCTGCTATTGCTGACCTCTCCTAAAAGTTTTAGGCCTGGTACACATGGGCCGTACATTGGCCGTTACCCAGTTCGACAGAATTTGGCCAAATTCAGCCCATTTGTACAGCAGCCTGTCTGACAAGCCGGCCAAACATCTAACTTCTGTCGAACAAGCATGCTGGAAAAACAGCAGCCGATTGGCATCCAGTTAGCGCTCGCAGCCATTTAGCGCTGACTGGTGTGTTGTGGAGGGGGTGCAGTCCCCCTCTCAGAACACAATAGCTCAGCTGGGAGATTGCGGTGCTGACATCGCATAGTTAGTACAGCGAGCTCCTACGCTTTTTTTTCGTTCAGCCCGCTGTGTTGAATGAAAAAACAACTGCCTGTGTGTACCAGGCTTTAGTGTCTATCTCTCAGACTGATGCTTAGGCTTCGAAACATTCATTAACCTGGGCCATGTATAAAGGTTCAGGAATTCAGACTTTTTTCTGACTTTCCTTTGCCGCATGCTTGTTCTAAATCTGTGATGTCACCCAGATGTATTTAAACCTGCTATTGCCAGGTAACTAGAATTTTCATAGTAGCAACAGAAAGAGGTTTTGATCAGTGGCAAACAAATGTTAAGTAAGCCACTGCATAAGCCAAACTTCAATTCCTGAGGTTGGACACCTTTTTTCCTAGCTCTGCTATGGAAAACACTAACCATTTTTTACTGTGATTTTTCTCTTCAATCAGACTCGGGTGAAGTCCCCGTCCCTTACCTTTTTAAGAACTGCCAAACCACCAGAGCAGGCAGACTGCTGGAAGCCATCATCGGAAAAGGAGCCTTTTTTATTTTATTCTATTCTTTTTTTTTTTATTCTATTCTTTTTTTTTTGAGTCGGCGGCAGCGGCAGACACCGTGATTGACGTTGGATCTACTGCGGGTTCTTTTAGTTTTTTCTTTTTCTAAAAGGACTTGTCATAGACCGTCCCTGTCTTTTTTCACACCACACTTTTTGTTTTTTTGTGAATGAGTATTGGGACCATGTACCCCATACTCATTCACATGGGAGGGCAGGATCTGATAAGTCCCCTGCCTGCAGACCCCCACAACCACTGGCCAGGGTTGTGGGGAAGAGGCCCTTGTCCACATCAACATGGGGACAAGGTGCTTTGGGGGGGGAGCCCCATTGCCCCAAAGCACCCCCCCATATTGAGGGCATGTGGCCTGGTATGGTTCAGGAGGGGAGGCGCTCCCTCATCCCCCCCCTTTCCTGACCTGCTGGGCTGCATGCTCAGAAAAGGGTCTAGTATGGACTTTAGGGGGGACCCCCACGCCATTTTTTTAAAATTTTGCCATGAGAGTTCCCCTCAAAATCCATACCAGACCTAAAGGGCTTGGTATGGATGGGAGGGGGGACCCCACGCCGGTTTTTAAATGTAATAAACTCTATTTTTTTCTTCACTATATCTCAGAGATTCAGCTGTCACTTTCCTCCCAGCTAAAAGAGAAAGTTTCTTTTTAGTTTATTTCCCCAAGTTAAAAGAAACAATGTTTCCTTTTAGTTTCTTAAAATAAACAAAGCTTCCTTTAACTCCAGGAAAAGTGACATCTCTGTGAGCTATAGTGAAGAAAAAAAAAACAGCCGGCAATTGCATTTAAAAATCAGCACCGACATACACTTCGTATTGCGAAAACAAATTTGTAAAGGAAGGCAAACAGAGGCATTATTTTCAATGGATTTTCATTCGTAAACCGAAAATTACATTAACCGAGGCATTTGTAAACCGAAAATGTTGGGGCTCTTACAGGGGTGGACTGACAACTCATGGGGCCCCTGGGCAATAGGCTATCATGGGGCCCGTGTCCTTGCCCAAACTCAAAAAAGCCTATGAAAAAGGTACCAGGGCATCTCATGGGGCCCCCTACTGACCCCGGGCCCTCGGGCAGTGCCCCAGTTTCCAAATGGTCATTCCGCCCCTGGACTCTTACATGTTGACTGTGTATTATTGGAGGCATTGTATTGTTGGGGAAGGGGGTGGGGATTTTTTGTTTTCGTTATTACTGGCCAGGTAAGTTGAATGTGCTCCTTGTTTTTTGTGTATTTAAGTGTTGCTGTATTTGTTAAACTTAATAAAAATAATTATAAAAAAAAAGATGTCAAATAACTCTGCCCACATTTGGCTGATTTCATTTAATGATGATTATCTCATTTATTTTTTTAGGTGCAGTGGTTTGTGTTACACTTTTGAATCGTTTGGAGGGAGACCAGATCTCTAGTTCCCATGATGTTCTGGTGGAATATCAACAGAGACCTCAGAAATTAGTTGGATATTTTATAAAAAAACATTTAACAAAACTTTAAATCACAGAGCATTTGTAAAGATGCATTTCGTACATTGTACTGTACATACATGCATTCATATTTTAGTCACTTTGTACAGCTATAAATGTATATTATGCTTCATTTGATAGTTGTAATTCATCTGTGCAATATAAGTTTATCAAATGTTTCATACTTGTGTAAAATGTTTTAATTTATCCCCTAATAAATAAAATATATCTTAAATTAATATATTGTGCACACGTACTGTAATTTACTACTGAAGAGACGATGGAAAAGGAGAACTTTCCCCTTGCTTTCTCTTGAGGATTATTTTAGGAAGTGTATTGTTTTAGACTAGAGTATGCAATTGTTACTGATTGATAACATTTCCAAGAAAAGAGTGGCTTAGTTGTTTTATTGTTTAATGTCATCACTACAAATATATTGTCAGTTTCATTCTTTTGTCCAACCAATGCATTTGATGCAATGTAAGATGCTCCAGACCAGGGGCGGACTGACCATTTGGAAACTCGGGCACTGCCCGAGGGCCCGGGGTCAGTAGGGGGCCCCATGAGATGCCCCTGGTACCTTTTTCATAGGCTTTTTGGAGTTTGGGCAAGGACACAGGGGCCCCATGATCCCCTATTGCCCGGGGGCCCCATGAGTTGTCAGTCCGCCCCTGCTCCAGACTGGTTCTGTATATGCAAATTCTCACTGCTTACCTGAGATGGGAATATAGTTTCTAGTAAGCTGTAGGACTGTTTCCCTTTTCCCTGCACCAGTACAAGTCTAAAGCAAACATACTTTGGGTATAAGGCTTGGCCATACATGTCGATTTTTGCATGAGAATATTTGTAAGAAAAGTCATAAGAAAATTCTTTGAACATTCGATGAATGCACGAATGTCGTTTGAAAATTGTCTTTTGCTTTTACCATTCAACTTTAAAATGAATGTAATTTCTGAACGATAACCACATACACTGGCTGAAAATTCATTTGATCGAGAAACGTTTTCCTTCCTGTCACAACAGTAACAGGAAAATTTAAACATTGATCTGACTCTACTAACGATTACAAAATGAAACAAATATTCTTGAAATGAAAATTCTCGAATGAAAATCTATACATGTCTGGCCAGCTTAAGTCTGTCAGAAAATCCTTTACTTTTATATTTTTATGCTATTTGTTACAAAGACAATGATCAGTTTCAGTCAGTCATGGTTGTGCTACTCCATGACCCCACAGCAACCAATCAGAAAACACTTTTCATTGTCATGACTGCTCCTAACTAGTGCAGGATTTATTTCTGTTTTTTTCTGCTGATGTTTTGTAAAAACATCTTGTCACTATAAATCCACATTGAATGTGCTATGAATATAACTGTACTTTTTACAGTATGTATGACATGTAATATGTATTATAGACAACTTGAAATGCAGATTATTAGATTATTTTATTGTAGCATTAACAGAAAACAGATAACCTATATTTATATTTTATTTATTATTTTACCAAAGAAATACTGCATATTGAATTAAAGTTTATTAATATCTGCAAACTGCATCACTGGAGGTTATTATTTATGCAAATAAAACAAAATAAACTATTATTTTTTGGAAATAAAATACAATGTTTTTGGAGTATTTTGTTCATTGTTTAACCATTAGCCGCCCGGCCTATAGCCATTTGGCGGCCGCAAAAATGCTCTAGCTTTCCGGGTGCACGCCATTTGGCGTCCTCCCGCACATGCGCAGTTCGCACGGTTGCAGAGCGTGATCTGTCACCGGCCGTGTACCTCGGACACGGCCGATGACAGATCTGAGTACCGGCCCCTGTTGCTGGTACCATGTGACCTGCTGTGACCAATCACAGCAGGTCACATGACAGTTGTATACAAAGGATGGCTTCATTCATGCCATCCATTGTATACTAGTGCCTAGCTGTGAATGGTCACAGCTAATCACATGCACATGTCATGTGATTAGCTGTGGCCAAATCACAGCTAAGCACAAAAAAAAAAAACCCTGAATGAATCGATTTCATTCTGGTAAATGCTTGCTTATAGCAAAGTAATTCTTTGCTATAAGCAAATTGTGTAAAAAAAAAAATACTGATCACTTCCCCAAAGTAGTACAATGTTACTATGGTAACATTGTACTACTTTGGTCATAGTAAAATATGAAAAAAAAATAAAAAAAAAGTAATAAAAAATTTAAAATAATAAAAAATTTAAAAAAATATATATATATATATATATAATTTTTTTTCATACCGTCACCAGTCAGTGTCCCTGTTCACCGCCATGCCAGGTATATGATGATGCTGTACTGCACTGGTGACAGTATGTATAAAAAAATAGTGAAAATAATTTTTTTAATTTTTTCATTTTCCAAAAAAGTATGACAAAAAAAATACAACTTCAAAAAACTCGCCATGCCTCTTATGAAGTACGTCGGACTGTCTACTCTGCAAAAAGGGTTCATTTGGGGGATATCTGTACTATTCTGACATTCTTGGACCTCAAGAAATTAGATTGGCCGTCAGTACTTCAGGATTGATCAATATTCAGATCTATACCATAGTTTATGAACTCTATAACTTTCCTACAAACTAAATAATACATCCTAATTTGGGTTATTTTCACCAAAGACATGTAGCAGAATACATCTCGGCCTAAATTATGAAGAACAATTATTTATTTGTAAACTTTTATAACAGAAACAAAGAAAAACGTGTTTTTTTTCAAAATTTTTGGTCTTTTTTTTGTTAATTTAGCAAAAAATAAAAACCCCAGTGGTGATTAAATACCACCAAAAGAAAGCTCTAGTTGTGTGAAGAAAATGATAAAATTTTAGTTTGGGTACAATGTTGTATGACCGCGCAATTGTCATTCAAAATGTGAGAGCGCTGAAACATGAAAAATTTCTCTGTACAGCAGAGAAATACAAAACTGCATGTCTCCACGGAATAACAGCACATACAGTAAAACGCACACAGTTAACCCTTTGATAGCCCAAAAGTTAACCCCTTCCTGCCCAGTGTCATTAGTAGAGTGGCAGTGCTTTTTATTAGCACTGATCCTTGTATTAGTGTGCCTGGAGATGTCAGTGACAGTTAGTCAGTTCCCACCCAGTGTCAGAATGCCCACCTCAGTCCCGCTATAAGTCGCTGATCTACGTCATTACTAATATAAAATAATAATAATTTACACGTATTGGGATTTTTTTTAGCAAAGACATGTAGCAGAGTACATTTTGGCATGAATTTGACAAAAATTAGATTTTTTAATTTCTTTTATTGCACATGTTTAATAGCAAAAAGTCAAAAATATAGTTTTTTTTTTTCAAAATTGTCATTCTTTTTTTGTTTATAGTGCAAAAAAAAAAATTACAGAGGTGATCAAATACCACCGAAAGAAAGCTCTATTTGTGGGGGAAAAGGACATAAACTTAATTTATGTACAGTGTTGCCTGACCGCGCAATTGTCAGTTAAAGTAACGCAGCGCTGTATCGCAAAAAAATGGTCTGGTCAGGAAGGGGGGTAAATCCTCTGGAGGGCAAGTGGTTAAAGTGGTTGTAAAGGCTCAAGATTTTTTACCTTCATGCATTCTATACATGAAGGAAAAAAATATCTGTGCAGCATTCCCCCCATCCCCCTTAAAACTCACCTAAGCCCCCTCTCGATCCATTGATGTGCACTGGAGTATCAGCTGTCCTAGGACTCCCACTCCTCATTGGCTGAGACAGCAGCGGGAGCCATTGGCTTCCACTGCTGTCAATCACAGTCAGTGAGCCAAAGAGAAAAGGGGGGGTGGGGCCAAGCTGCAACTCCTTGTGAATGGACACACAGAGCAGCGGCTGGGGAGTGTGCATTGCTCAGGTGCCTCCATAGCAAGCTGCTTGCTGTGGGGGCACCTGACAGGAGAGAGGGGCCAGGAGCACCAGTGGGGGACCGGAGAAGAGCTCCAGGCTGCTCTGTGCAAAACCACTGTACACAACAGATAAGTATAGACATGTTTGTTATTTAAAAAAAAAAAAGCCTTTAGAATCACTTTAAGGCTAGTATTCCCAGTAGAAATTGCCTCTGGGGTCCCCAGTCATCCACAATCTCCTGCTGGTGGCGTAAGGGTTGATAATAGAAAAAGATTCCTCTTTCATGATTATTTGGTAGAGGTACAAATATAGAAATGTATATGCAGAACAGTATGTCAAAAGCAGATGATACGCTCTAAAACTGTCTTACTCAATTATATACCCTCTGGCAGGCTGTGCCCTACCAGGATGTAAAAGAGTTGTTGACCCAGGATTCTCATCCAGGCAGGTTGAGGGGCTCCAGGTAGGGTTGCCACCTAATCCCTTTAAAATTAAATGCATATTAATTACATGGGTTCTGTGGCTGATTAGGGTGGTAATTACACTCAGCGCCTTATCTGCATTAAATTAGCCACAGAACCTGTGTAAATAATATGTGTTCAGGATTAACCACTTGACCTCCAGAGGATTTACCCCCCTTAATGACCACGCCTCTTTTTGCTACTCGGCGCTGCACTAATTCAACTGATAATTGCGCGGTCATGCAATGCTGCACCCAAATGAAATTTACGTCCTTTTTTTCACACAAATAGAGCTTTCTTTCAGTGGTATTTGATCATCTGTGCGCTTTTTATTTTTCACGCTATAAACAAAAAAAGGCCAAAAATTGTGAAGAAAAACAATATTTTTTACTTTCAGCTATAAAAAATATATAGTAAACTCAAAGTTGGTTATAAATTTAGGCCAAAATGTATTCTGCTCCATGTTTTTGGTAAAAAAAATCCCAATAAGTGTATATTGATCGCTTTGTGTGGAAGTTATAGCGTCTACAAACTATGGTATAGATACTGCAATTTACGCCATTTTTTTGCTATACAGCGCTGCACTAGTTTAACAGACAATTGCGCAGTCATGCAATATGGTACATAAATGAAATTTACATCTTTTTTTTCCCCACAAATTGAGCTTTCTTTCGGTGATATTTGATCGCCTGTGTGGTTTTTATTTTTTGCGCTATAAAAAAAAAGTCTGACAATTTTGAGGAAAAAAAACAATATTTTGGACTTTTTGCTATAAAACATGTCCAGTAAAAAAAATTTAAAAATCAAATTTAGTCATAAATTTCTGCCAAAAGGCATTCTGCAACATGTCTTTGCTAAAAAAAAAAAACCCCAATTGGTTTACGTGAAAGTTATAGCGTTTACAAATGGCGGGAAAGATACTGGGATTTTTAGGTTTTTTTTATACTAATAATGGCGGCGATCAGCGACTTATGGCGGGACTGCGGCGGACATTCTGACATTGGGGGGTACTGACTTGGGGTCACTGACATCCCCAGTGACACCAATACAGTGATCAGTTTTGGAACCTGGAGATTTCCTAGTGATCTCCAAGGGATGAAATCTCCAATCCTGGGTGGAACCACCAGCACACTAATTGTGCAAGTGTGTGCTGGGATTTTTTTAGAGACCTGACCATGGTTCTGGGCTCCACCCCACTGGACAGAGGAGGTCTCTGCCAGGAGTCAGGAGGTTTCCACCTAGTAGCAAGGGGCTGCCAGGTGTATGACCCAAGCCTGAAGACTGTCTGTATGAGATAAGGGCCTAATGCCCCGTACACACGATAAGAATATTGGACGAACGATCGGCCGTTTTTTTTCGCCTGCTAGTCTTACTTTGAAAGTGAAAAGGTTACTAAAGATACAAAAATTCTCCTATGAAATAAAAAAAGAATTTCGAAAGTGATGTCATGTATTGCGTTGTATTTGTATTGTATTTTCAGACGACTACTGTACTGATTAAACGATAATTGTACAATCTGGTATCGTATGAGAAATATTTTTGCTCTTGTCCCTACGGATATTGTCGTATGAATTGTTGTGATTGGCTCTCAAAAGCTGTGTACTAACGATCCGATTACACTGTTCAACAAATTTTTATTTTTTGCCAGTTTTGGAAACAAAAGGATCCATTTCTTAATGAATTTCACATTCTGAGTTCAAATATAACAATGAAATTTGTCAATTGGCTCTAGTTTTTCTGTAAACGGAAAGTTTTCTACTATAGGCGTAATGACTACATAATGCACAATAATTATATAGATAGATGTCTTTCCACAAATATAAAGCAAGTGATATTGACTACATAACAAAGCCTAAATGGCATAATATATTGCATAGGATTACCAAGAAAAATTATAGCCATAAGCTAAGTTGAATCATTTTAATACTTAGGATTCTCACTAGTTTTGTCTTCAGTTTGTGTCGGTTTTGCTTCTCTTGGCTTTTCTCTTGTATTCGAGGAAAGGGCTATCTCTTACAACTGTCCAGCAATAGTCAGCAAGCATTGATGGGCTCCATTTACCTTGATATCTTCTTTCCATAGCTGCAATGTCTTGATGGAAGCGCTCTCCGTGTTCATCACTCACTGCTCCACAGTTTGGTGGGAAAAAATCCAGATGCGAATGTAGAAAATGAATTTTTAGAGACATGTTGCAACCCAGATTTCTGTAAGTCTGGATGAGTTTTTCTACCACTTTCTTGTAGTCTGGTGTTTTATTGTTTCCAAGAAAATTTGATGTCACTGATACAAATGTTGTCCAGGCAGCCTTTTCCTTTCCACGCAACAGAGAAAGAAACTCATCATCATGAATAAGTTTACGAATCTGTGGCCCAACAAAGACTCCTTCATTTGTTTTTGCAGCACTAATTTTGCAGCACTAAATCATTGGCACAGCGAAAGGCATAGATGCCTTTTTTCCATTCAACCATTGCTCCAGTGCCGTCCCACAAGAATTGCAGCATATATGTGGTGCCCAGCTCTTGTCCTGGTCTCCTATCTTGCAGCCAAAATACAAGTTGTAGGCTTTCTTAATCATTCCTGTTATCCTCCTTTTTTGTGAGATAAAAGTTATTTCACCGCAGATATAGCAGAAATTATCTGCTTTATTCACACAAGTTCGAGGCATTACTGAGTAGCCTATATAAGCATAAAACGAAATGTAAAGACGCTGTCGAACTACAATCAGCTACAGATACTGCAGCTTTAATGCAGTGAAGTGATGGAATTAAAGGCTAATATTGCATCATCTCAGTATACATGCAATATTCTATTGGTCACCAGTATCAATTGCGCAATATGCAGCTGAAGTTGCATCATAATTTTGAATGGCTTACGTCATTAGATGGGTGAATATATCATGGAAACTAGAGCCAATCAACATTTTTTAGGGTCATTTTCGTTTTCAGCACCCCAAAATTATGTATGATTAGCTAATTTTATGCCCAAAACTTTTTACCTGTTGAACAGTGTTATCGGACGAAAATTTTTGCACGATTTTCTTATAGTGTATACGGGGCATAAAGGGTAAGGCCAGAGCAGCAGCATTGCAGATGTAAGCCAGGAGGCTGAGTATATATTTCTTTGCAAGAGAGAAATGCTAAAAATGGAAACTCTTTGATTTCGATGTCTGGAACTATGTTGAATCTTTCTTTTAATAAAACTGGGTAAGAAAAGCCCTAAAAAAGAAGTGAGTGTCCGTGTCCTTAAAAGCTCTATCATTTGAAGCAAGTTCTCACACTTGATAAATGACATACACTGGCATAAAGCTGACCATACACTAGTAGACTTTTGAATGAACATTTGTACAGATATGCACAATAACATTGATATGAAAATTCAAGTAATTGGGTATGCAGCGCTAAATATAGTGATATCATAAAGGACAAGGATTAATGTGCGTTCATATAGATGTTCATCAGCAATGAATCAGTCCCAAATAAGATAGTCTACCAATGGCTGTTAAAGCCAGGCCATATAGTTTGATACTAAATATTCCGTGAAGTAATAGTACAATGATGTGCTTACCAGAGGTACAGACAAACTGCGCGTTGTATGTATATAATCTGTGAAAACGTCAGGGTCTGGTCACAGGTATGGTGTCATCGGGTACAGTGGCGGACTCTCAAAGATGATGTCAATCACACTCAGGGTCCACCTCAGACTCACCAGTGGGTCCAACGTCGTTCAGACACCAGAAGTCACTCCACCTTAAAGGGGCTCGCAAAATAACGAGCCAGGGAGGCAAGATGGTGCTTTATGATATCACTATATTTAGCGCTGCATACCCAATTACTTGAATTTTGTTACTGAGGTGCTGAGGTATACCTTTTTATGCTAGCGGCTTCTTATCCAGTTTGCCTAACGTATACTTAGTCGCGCTCATTCATCTTGTTTAATTTACATTGATATGAAAAGTCTCAGAACATTTAATGACTTGGCCAAAAACTTTCAAAGGTACTTCCAAATTTTGTTTGCTTTTAACACATACAATGCTAGAAATTAGTTCCTTCCTGCCTCTTTTCTTCTTACTGCAGCAAAAACTAGTGCTGATATGACCCCACTAATAATGATAAAACTGAAAAAAAATGTTGTAAAATGAAACATTTCGAACAAAATTCTACAAGTGTATAGTCTGCTTTTCGAGAGTTTAAATGCTGCAACGATCTCCAGCCACAAGAATTTTTATGGCTTTTTCTCGCATGCTGTTCCAAGATAGAGCTGTGAAAAGCAACATCATGAGAGATATAGTTAAGATAAACAAAAGTATCTTCAATTATATTGGAAACACTTTTGATGATGCTTCTCATGACACTTTTAAATAACAGCTGAAAGAATGAACAGTTTACTTTACCGCAGGGGACTACTTGTAGAAGAATTTAGTATCATTAAGTCCGATACACAGAAATGGGAAAGGGACTTGATGAATGCAGTTTAATCTGCTGATGATTATATATCTTATCCCAGCAAGCAAACACATAATATTTGGCAGATGCGCTACATTATTTTATTATTAGATCTAGAGATAAGCAGAACAAATTTTGACAAAGCAGAAAAATTTTGCTGAGGGCAAGTAGACTGGCCATCTGTTACTAACTGTTATTAAGACACAACAGACTACTCCCTTTTAGAAGTGCTCTGAAAACTGCAGAGAGATACAATTACTTCTACTTCTGATATTATGAACAAAAAAGGATTTCTATTTAGTTCAAAGCTTTATATATCTATATTATCCAGTGTGCTGTAGATACAATTCTGAAAGATTTCAGATGAACAAAAAAAACATTTTGAATAGCCCAATCTGTCCAGAGCAGCTACTTCGCTAATAATGGCGCTCATGGAGTGTAAGGTCCACCTCTAGAATTAAAGCTGAACTCCAGGCAAAATAAGTTTTCCCTTGCAGTGGGGTTGCAACTGGGAAATATACTGTACTTACCTGATCCTCTCTGCCAGGGGAGGACTGCCCATTTGGAAACTCGGACATTGCCCGAGGGCCCAGGGTCAGTAGAGGGCCCCATGAGATGCCCCTGGTACCTTTATCATAGGCTTTTTTGAGTTTGGGCAAGGACACAGGGGCCCCATGATCCCCTATTGCCCGGGGGCCCCATGAGTTGTAAGTCTGACCCTGCTCTCTGCACAAGACCAGTCTCTGCGCCTCCTGCACCCCCACACTCCAGCGGTCTTGAGCGGTGGACTGTTCCTGACATCATCAAGCCCAGAGCAGGCTCCATAGACCTGCTCTGGACATGAGGACCTCAGGAACAGTCTACTTACTGCTAGATCTTGGGGGAGTGCCCAGGGGTGGACTGACAACTCATGGGGCCCCGGGCAATAGGGGATCATGGGGCCCCTGTGTCCTTGCCCAAACTCAAAAAAGCCTATGAAAAAGGTACCAGGGGCATCTCATGGGGCCCCCTACTGACCCCAGGCCCTTGGGCAGTGCCCACGTTTCCAAATGGGCAGTCCGCCCCTGGGAGTGCCGTTTGGCAGTGGAGTGGAGGATCAGGTGAGAATAAGGCTTTCACCTCTCCCCGGGACAAAATCAGCCCTTAAAGTATATGTAAACCCTCATCTTGTAAAACAACCCATTCAGTTTAAAATAGAAGTGAAAGGCAAAACATTTTGTATAGTTATAAAAAATAATATAAACACCTTCCCTCTGTTCTCAGCTGCAAAAGAGCTGAGGGAGGAGAAACAGCAGAATACCGATCTTCCCAGTGAATGAGTGTGCAGGGGGGTGTGCCAGGACAAGGCTGAGCTGACCATGGTGTTTTCTCATGCCTAGTGTGGTCAGTTTTTATTAGGAAATCAGAGGGACTGGCAGGAACACCAGAGATTTCACACAAAGAAAGTAAAAGAAAAATAGGATACTTTTTCATACAAGTACATGGTACAGCAGGCACATATCAGGAATATGAAATGTTGGGTTTACATACTCTTTAACCCTTGCAGTGCAGGCACAGACCCACGGCAAGGGAAAACTTTTTTTGCCTGGAGTTCATACTCAATCTTTTTTTTAAGTTTTGGACAGAGTACAGAAGGCCTATCATTCATGCCAGGTTTTTATGGTGTTCTGTGTCCTCACTGGGGAGATTTCTCCTTTCTGCCAGGACAGGAGGTAAGGGAAAAATCTCTCCAGTGTGGATACAGACTGCATCAGAACACATTTGTTTTATTAAAGTGTGGAAGGGTTAGAATTTCTGTAAGACACAAATTAGTCAGTGATTTTCAGTCCTGGTAATGAACATTCATCTAATTTATTGTCCTGCTGTCAGAGGGACAGGTAAAAAAGTGAATTCTCTTGAATGAGGTCATAAACAGCTTCATAAAATTTTATTTGAAATCTGATACAGGTAATTAATATACAAAAACCTTTTTGGGTGGAGTTTAGCTTTAAAGCTCGTCTCCAGGCAAATAAAAAAAAATCCCTTGAAGTGGGGCTGTGCCTGAACTGCAAGTGTTAATTGCTTGTTTTGTCCAGAGGAAAGGAGAAACAGTTTAACCCACCTGATCCTCCCCTCCCCCAACAGGTGATGCTCCCTCATGATCCAGTGATGGACTCTGCCTTGGTATCCTCATGTCCAGTGCAGTGCTATGGACCCTGCTCTAGTCTTGATGATTTCAGGACCCTAGACTGGTGGAGCGCAGAGGTGTAGAATCTACGGGGACCAGTCTAAATGCAGGGAGGAGTGGAGGAATGGGTAAGTAAATCTTCTTTTATTTTTCCCTTTGGCATAAACATTCAATGAATCCTTGCACAGCCTCACTCCAAGAGATAATTTTTTATTTGACACCGACACTGGGGGAAGATGGCGGACACTGGGCATGGCATGTGAGGAGAACCGGGGGGAGGGAGAGAGTGGAACTCTAGGTTGAACTGCAGGATTGGAGTTTCATCATCTCCATTTGTTTGGGGTTGATCCCTAAAGCACGCTTGGCTTTTCATTAGGTTGAAATCCCAACAGCTCCAGTAAGGGCTCTCACTGACTTGTAGTTGCCACTTGAATCTTGGCATGTCATTCTCTCCCTTCGGCCTCATTGGAAAAGTGGGTCCTTTCTTTTCTCCTTTGATGGTTTGAATCACATTCATTATTGTGGATTGGTGGGTCACTGTGGACATTTATTTGAACATGGACTTTCTTGAGTGGAGTTTCATTATTTTTGATTATTCAATAGTTAGCGCTGAGCATTTGTATTATGTAATTTGAGGTTGTGTATCTTTCATCTATGCTAGCTACTTTTATTACATGGTTTAATCTAAGAACACATTATATTGGGTTTACTTTATTTACCCAAAGTTGGGCTTTAATTTTGTTGAGATATGGAGCAAATTTAGAAAATATTTCATGTGGAATATCATTCATTATTTCATGCAGCAAATGGCTGAATAATGATAGTATTCTAAAGCCAGGGGAAAAACATTTTTCAGGCACTTTCTGTATTGTCCCTTTTGCCATGGGATGTCTTTGAAGTACTAGTCAAGAGACTTTTGAAAGCAGATCTATACCCCCACCCCTTCCTCCTTCCCTTTTTTTTTTTTTTTTTTTTTTTTTTTTTTACCCCTGTGTACCTGGTTGCCAGTCCTGCACATTTAAGTCATGCACCCACCCAGTGGATCCAGCATTCCCACAGGGAAGAAAAATATATTTGAAATATATTTAAAAAAATTTTCTCCCAAATATGTTGACATATATTAGAAATGCTACAATTTTGGCCGTATTCAATATATATATATATATATTTAAATATATATATTATTCACATTTTTTTAACATATAAAAAAGTAATTTTTACATATTTGTAAATGCATTCTAAAAATGTAGATTAAATGTATTTTTAAAGACATAGTGTATTTGAAAATTTATTTAAAAAAATATTTTTCGTATATTTTGTAATAAAAACACATGTCAACATACAGTGTGTATGTATGTGTTTATATATATATATATATATATATATATATATATATATATATATATATATAATAAAAATATATATTTTTATATATATATATATATATATTGAATATAGCCAAAATTGTAGTATTTCAAATATATGTCAATATATTTGAGAAGAATATTTTTAAAATATATTTCAAGTATATTTTTCTTCCATGTGGGATTGTCCTGCTGAAATCAGCTTCTTTTCTAGCACCCCCCATCAGTCCTGATTCTGGGACTAACAAATTGCTGTCTGTGCCAGCCCAACATCTACACCTTTTGCTGATCTACATAACTTTTTATGTAGCTGCCAGGAAAGGAGCAAAAGTGTATTACTACAGATTCACAGGAACAGCTCTGAATCTTCTGGTGGTGTACAAACAGCAGTCTCAGGACATTTGGATGGCCATGGGTAGCTTTTACAGATAAATAATATTCCTAAAATCCATTAAATGTACATAAAATCATGTAGAAAGATTTATGTTGAATAAATGGTCTATTAACCGTTGAATTATGCATATTGCATACTTATATTGGTCCAGCTGGGCACAATGTAATTATGCATTCGGGGCGGACTGACAACTCATGGGGTCTCTGGGCAATAAGAGATAATGGGGCCCCTGTGTCTCCTCCTATACTCAAGCCACACCCACACAACACCCTACCTACATATTGCAGCTCAGCTGTATAGAAAGAGCATTAAAATGATTAAAAAAAAAAATAAAACAACCTCATAGGGTCCTCCCTCCATTCATACCAAGCCCTTTGGGTCTGGTATGGATTTTGAGGGGAACCCCCACGCCAAAATTTTAAAAAAAATAGCGTTGGGTTTTACCCCCAAGATCCATACCAGACCCTTATCCAAGCATGCAGCCCGGCAGGTCAGGAAAGGGGGGGACAAGCGAGGACCCCCCCCTCCTGAAACATATCAGGTCACATGCCCTCAACATGGGGGGTGCTTTGGGGGGGTTCCTGAAAAATATATAGTAGAAAACAATCTAATAACAGAAAATAAGGACAGGATAACATAATTCGCTTTTATTGGGAACTTCAAATCTGGATGTTGGAAATGCTGATGATGTGATAGATTTGGCATATTGCTAAAACATCTGATGCTGTTCCTCGTTAGTAATGGACTGGGCACCTCCACTGTTCAGTTTGTGGTCAAACATTCAACCCTAACGAAAGTTGGACTGCGAACTTTGAACAGGGACAATCAGGGGTGGACTGACAATTCATGGAGCCCCTGGGCAATAGGGGATCATGGGGCCCCTGTGTCCTTGCCCAAACTCAAAAAAGCCTATGAAAAAGGTACCAGGGGCATCTCATGGGGCCCCCTACTGACTCCGGGCCCTCGGGCAGTGCCCTAGTTTCCAAATGGTCAGTCCGCCCTTGGGGACAATTCACTAAGCGGTATCTTACCGCATCTGAGTATGCCGTAAGATACCGCACACCTACTAAAATACCGCATGAGTTATATTATTGCGTTATTTTAGTAGTGAAAACATTCTTTACTGTTTCAGCTGTCAGTGGGGTTCCCCGGCAGGTCAGGAAAGGGGGGGACGAGTGAGCCCCCTCACCTGAACCATACCAGCCCACATGCCCTAAACATGGGGAGAGGTGCTTTGGGGCAGTGGTGCAACATCAATCACGATGCCTGCTGCCACTGCCGACCTGAAAAAAGAGAAAACAAACATGCTCTGCTCTCGACGCTGGCTCCCACTGGCTGGCTACAGCTGCACCAACCTGACAGCTCTTAATTACTGTGAATGATCCTGTGGTCAGGTGCATTGATTTGGCCAATCACAATGCCCTGTCAAGGAGCAGAGCATTGTGGGGCATGGCGGGCGAGTAGCTCGCAGAACACACAACTGCCGATGTTTGAGTCAAACTTACATTTGACACAGACATCTAGCCCAACCCCTATTCCTCAAATAACTTTTTTTATAGAAATTGAGGTATGAAGGGAAGATGATTGATTGTAGGTAAACCTACATAAATGGCATGTGTCCCTTATATGGACTGATGTCTTGTGTCCAATGAGCATGAATCTTCTCCACTCTCTTAGCTCTCCTCCTCCATCAAATATGCACCAAAAAAGATGACCACATGCCATTTATGACCTCATCTAGTGGTTTGGTCATATACATTAGGTGAGAGCACACTCGGTGAAGGTGTATACACACTCATATTGGTTTGCAGTATATAGAAGCACGAGGTGTTCTAAGAAGTTACATAGTTAGTCTGGCTGAAAAAAGACATAAGTCATTCCAGTTCCACCATAAAAAAAAAAAAAAAGTTATAATCCTATACCCAC
This sequence comes from Staurois parvus, assembly GCF_062004578.1. NCBI lineage: Eukaryota > Metazoa > Chordata > Amphibia > Anura > Ranidae > Staurois > Staurois parvus. Next base: position 572,413 of record NW_028317873.1, on the reverse strand, counting down.
AATTGATCCAGAGGAAGGCAAAAAAAAACAGCAAAGCATGATTCAGTTTGCTCCTTCAGGGAAATAATTCCTTTCTGATCCTCCGAGAGGATATCGAATATTCCCTGGATCAACTTTACCTATAAATGTTAGTATCCAGTTATATTCTGTGTATCTAAGATAGAATCCAGGACTTTTTTAAAGCAATCCAATGAGCTGGCCAGAACCAACTCTTGAGGGAGTCTATTCCACATTTTCACAGCTCTCACTATGAAGAATCATTTCCGTGTTTGGAGATTAAATTTCTGTTCCTCCAGACGTAAAGAGCGCCCCCTTGTCCTCTGTGATGACCTCAGGGTGAATAGCTCTACACGGAGTTCACTATATGAACCACTGATGTATTTATACATGTTGATCATATCTCCCCTTAACCTCCCTGGTGGTATTCCCGAGTGTAGCTCGGGGTAAAATTTCAGCACCAAAAGCGGTAACCCCGAGCTACACTTGGGCTTACCATGCGGCGCTTCTCCGGCATCTGTTCTTCACTTACCTTGTTCTGCGCTCCCGCGATGTCCCCCCTGCAGTGTCCCTGGTAATGTAATCCGGCGGATGCCGGCATCTGTCATCTGGGTTCCGTCCCCTGTGAGCGTCGGGACGTACGGGGGACGGAACGGCGGGAAATTTGAAAATGACAAAAAGTGACATTCACTAAATACACTAAAATCACAGAGTAAAACATTCCTGTATCAAACCATTTCACATACATTTTGTCCCGAGTGCTTTGTCCTGTCCCCTGCCTGCATTTTTACTGTTCTTTCTGCCTGGAAACTGAGAAACGTCCATGGCGTCCAAAAAGCGTCCCTTTAGGTCAAAATCTGTTTTAGACCGGCTAGAGAGCAGCGATAGTAAATCAGAACCACTTGCAGAATTGAGTGATAATGATTCGTGGGGGAAATTCGTCATCAGACACTGAAAATGATTTTGAGACTTTGCTCAGTGATGTGTGAACTTGGCGCTCTATTTCAAATTTCACTGTTTTTGGTTTGATTATATTATTGAATTCAATTTATCATTATTATATTATTATTTTTTATGATTATTTATTAAATTATAATTTATAAATTCGTGTTTCAAATTTTATTCTACCCGGGATGTTTACTAGACTCTTGTTCGGACAGATTTCAGTGAGTTATTCCTAAAAAATTAGAGGCCTACAATAAAAAAATACATATTTCCATGCAAAAAAATGTACCGCTTTGAGCACAGAAATATGGACATAATCAGACAGCTAGGGAGGTTAATCTCCTCTTCTCAAGAGAGAATACATTCAGTTCCTCTAATCTTTCCTCATAGCTGAGCTCCTCCATGCCTCTTATCAGTTTGGTTGCCCTTCTCTGTACTTTCTCCAGTTCCCCAATGTTCCCTGATTATTTTGTAATTAAAGCATCTGCTAAGATATACAACTATTTAGGACTATCAGCACATGGATACATATTAAGAGACATTTATGTCACTTGACAGAGATGGTTGATTTGTCTTAAATTAAAGGTGAAGTACGGCACTTGATTGACATTTATGTAATTTAACACATTTTGTATGGGAGTGTTAATAGTGTGAGCGATTCACAACTTTATAACCACAATTTTGTATTAATAGTTTTGGTTTTGCATAGCAACTCACAAGATCTTGCACTTTATACAAAGTCAAAGTTTGCCTTTTCATTTAGAAAATATTTCTCTTTTTCTCAATGTTACATTCTCATGCAAGCAATACAAAGTAACTTTTGTGTACATTTTTGCTGTAACATGGAGATAAGATGAAGACACATTTGCACAAACAGGAATTAGAGAGATGGTGCCATTTTCGCAAGTTTGTGATTGTTCTACCCTGTGCAAGGATGGCTACTGGAGATCACAGGACATTCCAGCGGTTATCTAGATGATGTCATCTCATGCAGACTATAAAGGTAGGTAGTACCTGTAGCTGTCCAGATGTCATTCTTTATCATGATAAAGAATTTTTTAGAAGAATAGCAGCCAACACAGATGATGCTATTCTTCTAAATCATTTTTAATGGTATTAAGGTACATAAATTGAATTCCCATGGACTCGGGTAGAGAGTACCTTTTGGGCACTACAGAGTTGTTTCATCATATAGTTATTTTACATAATTCCTTGTATAGTCTGGAGTTCAGCTCTCTGCCACTCCAACATCACAGTAGATGATGCCACCACATTTCCTTTTTAAATCTAACAGAAGTGTGCTAAGGTGGGCTCTGGCTAATGCAGCATGTATGAATTGGGGGCATGTTGGAGAGGTGGAGAGCCAAGAAAGGTGTGTGTGTGTTAGGATGAGAGTCATTGTGCAGGTGTAGGGTGGGGGGGGGGGGGCAGATGGAGATCAGCTATGAGGATGGAGGGGAAGAAGTTTCAGAAGGGCACCATGATGAGGGGTTGCTAGTAGAGTGCCGATGAGAGAGAGTTGCAGGAATAATGGGAGGGGTACCTCCGCTGGGGAGCTGTCAGCAGTAGCTCTGGATGCTGGCAGCAAAATTTGAAGCCAGTAGCAGAGGTTGTGTCAGGAATGGACTCGCCACTGGTGGTGGGACTCACCTGCCGTGTGGGCTGCAGTACCAGGGCTGACCAGCGGGTGCTCTCAGCAGCCAGAAGCTCACTCCTGCAATCAAGTCATCACCTGAGGCTGATTGCAGGAGGTGTATTTAAGGAGTGGCAAGGCCTGCAGTCAGTGCCTTGGTGTATAGTTTTCCTTGGCCCCTGTATCCTGATCCTGCCTGAATCCTGACTCTTGACTCTGCATGAACTCTGCCTGTACTGACCTCGGCTATTCCTGACTACTCTTCCACCTGCTCCTTGTACCTTGCCTGCCCGTTTGCTACCGACCCGGCCTGCCCGACTACGTTTAGTATTGTTCTTATTGTTATCTGTTGAAGGTTTGGTTTGTTTGCACTGTGTTTATGTTTAGTCTTGCACTGCGTTTATGTATTGTTTAGTCTTCAATAAATTGTATTGTTTATACTATACCTGAAGCCTGCGTTTCCCCGTGTCAGTCCACACACCTCTGGTCATACCTGGAGCTCTGACAGGTTGGTTGGTGGAGTTGGTGGTGTATGTTTCCAGGCCAGAAGTTCCAGTGCTTTTGTGAGTCACAGCAAAAGCCAGGGAATAAGGAGGTGGAGTGGGCTGATAGAGCCAGACATTAGAAGATCATGTCCAGCTTGCTCTGCGTGTGCTGTTGTAGATGGCGCTGGTCTATATTTAAATGTTGATGCTACTGCACATGTTAAAAATGCTACACTACCTAGAGCAGACCCAACATTTAGGGCCCATTCACACCAGAAACTATAAGTAACTGCGCATTTTTCCTTGTACCTATGCATGCATTTGATGCGCATTGTACATGAAGTTGACACACATTTTCTAAATGCATTTGTCCTGTGAGGTCACTTCCTTCCTTTTGCTTCTATGTGCACTGTGATGTGTTACAGTGCATTTGCATGCTTTTCTGCACTGCGCTGCAATGGTGTGAGCAATGCCTATAGGATAGCTTGGATTTTGGACTGTCTATGCAGTTGAAGTGCAGTCCAAAATGCATCCAACTGCATTTGGTGTGAAAGGGTCCCTAGTGTTAATGATCTGTAACAGCAATGTCCTCAATTTAGCAATTAGCTATCAGCACAGAAAGTCTCCCATCAGCAATAAGGCTGGCCATACATTTCTATTCCATCATTAGTGTCAGTGGGAGGAATAGTGTCCCATCATTGGTCTCAGTGGGAGGAATAGTGTCCCATCATTGGTCTCAGTGGGAGGAATAGTGTCCCATCATTGGTCTCAGTGGGAGGAATAGTGTCCCATCATTGGTCTCAGTGGGAGGAACAGTGCCCCATCATTGGTGTCAGTGGGAGGAATAGTGTCCCATCATTGGTGTCAGTGGGAGGAATAGTGTCCCATCATTGGTGTCAGTGGGAGGAATAGCACCCCATCATTGGTGTCAGTGGGAGGAATAGCACCCCATCATTAGTGTCAGTGGGAGGAATAGTGCCCTATCATTGGTCTCGGTGGGAGGAATAGTGTCCCATCATTGGTCTCAGTGGGAGAAATAGTGTCCCATCATTGGTCTCAGTGGGAGGAATAGTGCCTCATCATTGGTGTCAGTGGGAGGAATAGTGTCCCATCATTGGTGTCAGTGGGAGGAATAGTGCCCCATCGTTGGTGTCAGTGGGGGGGGGAATAGTGCCCCATCATTGGTGTCAGTGGGAGGAATAGTGTCCCATCATTGGTGTCAGTGGGGGGAATAGTGCCCCATCATTGGTGTCAGTGGGAGGAATAGTGCCCCGTCATCGGTGTCAGTGGGAGGAATAGTGCCCCGTCATCGGTGTCAGTGGGAGGAATAGTGCCCCGTCATCGGTGTCAGTGGGAGGAATAGTGCCCCGTCATCGGTGTCAGTGGGAGGAATAGTGCCCCGTCATCGGTGTCAGTGGGAGGAATAGTGCCCCGTCATCGGTGTCAGTGGGAGGAATAGTGCCCCGTCATCGGTGTCAGTGGGAGGAATAGTGCCCCGTCATCGGTGTCAGTGGGAGGAATAGTGCCCCGTCATCGGTGTCAGTGGGAGGAATAGTGCCCCGTCATCGGTGTCAGTGGGAGGAATAGTGCCCCGTCATTGGGGGGAATCGTGCCCCGTTGGTGTCAGTGGGAGTAATAGTGGCCCATCCATGTCAGTGGGTGGAGCTCTACTAGGAAGAGGTGGAGCCTAAAGAGGAAGGGGTGGAGTTTGCAGATGAAAGGGTGGGACAAATTTAGATGGGGGGGTGCCCGATTTTAGTCTTGCCTAGGGCAGCACAAAACCAAAATACACCACTGCCAAAAACCATATAATAGGAGGTAATACCTAACAACACTTTCAATTGTATCCAGTTAGGCAGGCTCTTGCACTACATAGTTGAAGGTAAATCCAAAGGAAATTGGACAGAAAATTGTATAGTGTATGGCCAGCCTTCGTTTCTGGCTCCTTCATGTCGATTGATCTACTGAGGAGAGTTGCAAAGAAGTGATCACTAATGGGAGTCTTCCTGTGCTGGGCGTTGATTGCTGGCATGTGTAGGGTTTACTGCAGATTAGAACAAGTCAGCAGCACTGCTACTAAACTCTGGATATGGGTCTTGCTGCCTGCGCATGCACAGTACAACCCCATTAACTGTAAGAGAGCTGGGAGATGGATCAGTCTGCCGGCCCCATAGATGTCTATAAAGTTCTACTATGCAGAGGACGAGCAGACCACAGGGTGGATGAGAATGTGGTTGAGATCAGTAGTGTGGTGGTGGCAGATAAGGAAACATTCACAAAATGAAAACAAAATGCTTTACTGTATACATGTTAATTTATGGTATTGGGCATGTTAGGTTGTGTTATATTAAGATAGCCAGTTCATGGAAATATAAAAAAAACAGACTTTTTTTTTTTTTAAACCATGCGCACAAAAACTCATAGCACATGCACTAGGGTGAATGCGACTGGGAAGCAGCATGTGTTAAAAAGTGCACATTACTGCACTGTATAAGTCTGAAAGGGGGACTAATGAATAGCTATACTTTTAAAAAAAAAATCTTAATTCTGTTGAGCCCCTCCCCCTTCCCATGCTAACCAAACCCCCTTGAACTTTTATCTTGGATCGGTAGACAGTGCAGTTCAGGAGCATATAACATACTGAATGGCACTCTGTTGGAGACGCACCCTTTGCAGGCTTACACGACCATTGTTGCATTTATACCTGTGAAGAATCCAGTTCCCTGGCATTCTACACGCTGACATTAAATTGCACCCCTACCACTTAATTCTGGACTCTGAACTTCACTGCCCCTTTAGCATCTCTACCATTGAGCCCATCACTCTGAACCTCCCTGTCTCCCAGTACCCATAATAGTACCCCAACACCCCAGACACTGCTATCAGCCAGCAACCCCTCCTGAAACCAGGGGCGGACTGACCATTTGGAAACTTGGGCACTGCCCGAGGGCCCGGGGTCAGTAGGAGGCCCCATGAGATGCCCCTGGTACCTTTTTCATAGGCTTTTTTGAGTTTGGGCAAGGACACAGGGGCCCCATGATCCCCTATTGCCCGGGGACCCTATGAGTTGTCACTCTGCCCCTGCCTGAAACCCAATATTTCTGGCACTGCATATTCCACCACTGCTTCTTCTGTTCCTGCTAAACCCCTGGTACTGCTCCCTCCTTGTCTTCCTTGCAGGGACCTAAAAAGAGGAGGATAGACTGTGCCTGCAGTTTCTGGGCTTACTTCCCACTTGGCATTTAGTTCCATTCACTTCATCCTCCCTCTGCTGACATCACTCCTACAGTTCACACTGTAGATTAGGGTGGCCACCTCATCCCTTTAAAATCAAACACATATTAATTACACAGGTTCCGTGGCTAATTTAATGCAGATAAGACACTAAGTTAATTTAATTACCACCTTACTCAGCCACAATACCTGTGTAATAAATATGTGTTTGATTTTAAAGGGATGAGGTGGCAACACTACTGTAGATGCAGTATTTCCAAAAGACTTTAGAGATTTGCTTCAACCACCAGAAGATCTAGGAGAAGACCCTCAGAACAGGTTGTCTACTGAGACTCCCAGGGGAATTGATAGCCATGCACTTCACAACCAGGGGCGGACTGACAACTCATGGGGCCACCGGGCAATAGGGGATCATGGGGCCCCTGTGTCCTTGCCCAAACTCAAAAAAGCCTATGAAAAAGGTACCAGGGGCATCTCATGGGGCCCCCAACTGACCCCGGGCCCTCGGGCAGTGCCCAAGTTTCCAAATGGTCAGTCTGCCCCTGTTCACAACTATGCTTCTATCGTGTGCGTGCATGTAGTGTATGTTCCCGGGGGAAGGAGGAGGTGCACACTTTTGGATTTATTTATTTCAGGTACTTATATAGCGCTGTCAATTTACGCAGAGCTTTACATATATATTGTACATTCACATCAGTCCCTAACCCTCAGGAGGCATACAATCTAAGGTCCTAACTTACATCCATACATACACATACTAGGGACAATTTAGACAGGATACAATTCACCTACCAGCATGTCTTTGGAGTGTGGGAGGAAACCGGAGTACCCGGAGGAAACCCACGCAGGCACAGGGAGAACATGCAAACTCCAGGCGGGTGGTGCCGTGGCTGGGACTCAAACCGACGACCCTAGTGCTGCCAGGCGGAAGTGCTAACCATTCAGCCACTGTGCTGCCCAGTTGAGAGGGAAAAGAGAAGCCAAACATTGAGATTTTATAATAAACCCACCAACTGCCTCTATTACTACAGACCCCTTCCAATGCAACAACCATATCGTAGAAGTCCAACATCCAAATGTGTTTTGGGTTTTATTTTTTTCTACTTTCAAGTTAAGTGTTTTATAACACTGTGTATCACCTCACCCCCCAAACTATTGAATCTTCCATGTTCATTTTCTATTTCAATGGTTTTTATTAATTTTTTAAACAGTATAAAACAGAGGCAATAAAACACGCCCACGCAGGGGCTATCAATTGCACAGATAAAAAAAAATGCAAAATAAAAAAAAGGGAAAAACAGTGCTAACGCCAACAGGGCAAAAGGTACGCCCACGCAGGGGCTATCAATGGCACATAAGTTACAAAACACTATAACAACTAAAGGCAGCTGTCCAGTCACACCAAAAACAGAGAGAGAGAGAAAAAGGAAGAAAGAGGAGAGAAAAAAAAAAAAAAGGGGCAAAGAGTAGGGGTCCAGGAGCGTCAATACCAAACGCCATTACAACCCCAGACTAGCCGGGGGGAGTGAGGGAAAGGCATATTGCAACCACGGCTCCCATATTTTCAAAAATTTACGTTGGGAGTCGTTGCGGATACTCGACATCTGTTCGTTGAGCATCATAGTGGTCATACGGACTCTTCCAGGCCTGAGCAATTGTTCTAGTGGTCGATAAAAACAGATAGGAAGCCAACTTCTGCTGGTGAGCCAAGAGGCCCGGTATGGGGCAATGAAGCAAAGCATACCGAGCATCCCGGCGTATGGGAAAAATGGAACAAGGTGAATAGGAGGCCAAACACACGAGACCAAAAACGAAACCGTCTCGGGCATGACCACCAGATATGCAATACATCTCCACGATGGCCACAACCCCGAAAACATTGATCACTACAGGCAGGGTTAGCCCGGGCCAACCGAGCCAGAACCCAGTACCAACGAAACAATACCTTGTAGGCTGCCTCCAGTGTGGTCGTATTAAATGAGCATTTAGCTATGAGTGACCAGGCCTTATTCCAGTCCTCCGGATCCACAGCCACTCCTTCATGTTCATTTTAAATATGCAATTTCTAGGTTGGGCTGAAACTAAAGTTTACTTCTGATTGTCTTTTACAGCATGTATGGGATAGGAAGGAAGAGTGCTGAGCTTCAGAATGCTGTAAATGGCAAATTAAATTTAATGTTGAAAAACGTAGTGTTCTGCCCCTAAGCAATGAGAATAGCATTGTTGTCTACAAATGAAATAACATATGGTCCTGCAAAAGAGACCTGGAAAAGGACTTAGAATACCAAACAGCAGCTGCAAAACCAAACCAGACTTGGGATTTGTAAAAGTACCTAACCAGTGACATCTAAACTATTACTGCATTGTCAATTTCAACAGTCAAACATGAATATAACAAACTGTACACTGAGAGGAAAACTAAATACAAATGATCTGCATATGATGTTTTACAAATGCATAATTCATGTGATGTCCTAATGAAAAATTCGATCTGTTGAAAGGATGTATATTAGATGTACAGGATGTATATATGGCATAAAATTGTTCTTCATTTATGCTACTTATTTATAACAGCAATTATATTTTTCAAAGCACTTTACAGAGAAGGCTATATTTATATCTAACTATGTGTCAGCTCCCAAGTTTTTCTACTTTAATGTTGTGTGCTTCGGTGTTTGCCACTTTTAAGTACTATCTTTATCTGAAATGGCTTTGCAGTGGATTTTCATGGTTAGCACATAGTGATGAATTAATTGTACTATAGTCCCTGGAATGCTTTGACTCCCCACACCAGTTTAACAGGATCACCTATAAAGGTCGGTGTACAATGTTTGTATTTTACCTCCATCATTGGTTTGCAAAATGATGCCTCCATCATTGGTTTGCAATATATGCATTGGTATATGCACATTGGGCGGCACAATGGCTTAGTGGTTAGCACATCTGCCTTGCAGTAAATGGGTCATGGGTTCGATTCCCGACATGGCACCTCCTGCATGGAGTTTGCATGTTCTCCCTGTGCTTGTGTGGATTTCCTCTGGGTACTCCGGTTTCATCCCACATTCCAAATACATGCTGGTAGGTCAATTGACTCCTGTCTAAATTGTCCTAGTTTCATCCCTGGCCATGTGGGATCTCCTGCATGGTGGGGGTTGGGGAAAGACCTGGCAACCTACCCTGTAAAAATTATTTCTAAGAGAATTCATGGAAAAAGTCGCTTACAAGTGACGGTCCATGCAATCGCCAAGGGTTAGATACAACTGAATGGATAGATATGCACATTGCTAATATGCCAGTGACTGATGATGATAATAGCATTTTTGTTCCCAACTGTAAAATCTTTTTCTTGGAGTCCCCTGAGGGACACAGCCTGCTGAAAATTAAACAACCTGGAGTTATACTGCTGCCACAGGAGAAATGGACACATAGAAAACTGAAGATGACAAAAAAAGAGAAGAGGTTGCATTGACCTAGGTGTCCTTTTATGAAACTGAGATCAGCGGCGATCCTAAGGATTGTTGCTGATCTTAGATCATTAGTGGTTTAGGAAACGGAGATGATCATCTCAGCACACAGATGGCCAGTGAATGAAGGAGCGATGTCAGCCCTTCACTGGTGATCTGTGTTCTTCCTCCAGATTCTCCAGCCCAGAGGTGGAGAATCGGGGGAACCGCAAAACGAAGCAGCAGTAATTTTACCACTGCTTAGTAAATGGTGTTTGACTGATCTCTTACTGTGGGAGTCCTCAAACTACAGCCTGCCGAGGCCATTTGTCCAGCCCGCCGGCAGGGGCGTGTTTTCTGCGAGGAAGGGACACTAAGTACAGGGGTGGGCAGGAGGCTGCTGTACCTTACCTGGCTCCGGTCCCAGTCCCACGAGGATCCAGTCCAGGAAGCGCTCCTCCTTCATTCCGGCCACTCCCTCACTCCTGCCGCTCGGCTCCGCCTCCTCACCGGTGATTGGGCGCCAGAACTGTAGCTCAGGAAAGGCACACAGGAGGCCAATCACCTGCAAGGAGGCGGAGCCGAGCGGCCCCACGAACATCAAGTGAAGGAGAGGCCAGAGTGAAGGACAGCTGACAGGTAAGTGAGGTAAGTGTGCCGTGCTGATGGTGCTGCTGCAACCAAGTATGCTGGCTGCAGTAGCACCTAGGATGGAGCAGGGGTCAGCAAGTTAAGTGTCATTGGTGTCAGTGGGAGGAATAGTGCCCCATCATTGGTGTCACTGATACTAATGATGGGGCATTATTCCTTCCACTAACACCAACGATGGGGCACTATTCCTCCCCCCCACTGACAACAATGATGGACTACTATTCCTCCCACTGACACCAATGTTGGGACACTATCCCCCCCACTGACACCAATGAGGGGGCACTATTCCCCCCCACTGACACCAATGACGTACTATTCCTCCCACTGAGACCAAAGATGGGGCACTATTCTTCCCACTGAGACCAATGTTGGGACACTATCCCCTTCCCCCACTGACACCAATGACGGGCACTATTCCCCCCCCACACTGACACCAACCATGGGGCACTATTCCTCCCCCCACTGACACTAATGATGGGGCACTATTCCTCCCACTACCACCAATGATGGGGCACTATTCCTCCCACTGACACCAATGATGGGGCACGATTCTTCCCACTGACATCAATGATGGGGCGCTATTCCTCCCACTGACACCAATGATGGGGCGCTATTCCTCCCACTGACACCAATGATGGGGCGCTATTCCTCCCACTGACACCAATGATGGGGCACTATTCCTCCCACTGACACCAATGATGGGGCACGTTTCTTCCCACTGACACCAATGATGGGGCACGTTTCTTCCCACTGACGCCAATGATGGGGCACTATTCCTCCCACTGACACCAATGATTGGGCACTATTTCACTCCATAAGACACACTTGGGGGGAAATGTCTGTGCGTCTTATGGAGCTGCCGGCCCAGTATTCCCGCCGCCGTTGTATGTCTGCAGTCTCTGGTCATCTCTGTACTGTGTCTGCATTTGTTCATAGTTTTTTTTTTTTTTTTTTTAAACTATAGTCCGGCCCTCCAACGGTCTGGGGGACAATGAACTGGCCCCCTGTTTAAAAAGTTTGAGGACCCTTGTCTTCCTGTAACCGTGCGAGATTAAATGACAGCAGCCGTTTTCTAGCGTTCAAAGCATTTGTAGATCACTTCTCTCCTCATTAGGAGAAGCGATCTACACCACTTCATAAACAGGCTTTCAGAGGAGAACTCTCTCCTCTGAGAATGCCGGAAAACTGATAAAAGGACACCCTAGTGTATTACAAAAAGACACAATTTATTAGAAATAAAAGTATTTAAATTGTCTACTCACAAACTTGTGTGAAATACAGGCATTTATAAATGCAGAAGAGACTCTCGAAGTCCATGATACCACATCAGTGGTGTGGGAAGTCTGTGTGGCATTCACAATGTCATTGTCATTTTTTTGTGGAATGAGGACACCCATAGTCCTATGAGGGCCTCCTCTTGAAATTGATCAGACTATATGAAATACATTCCTTAACATCACACTGAACCTCAGGAGTTTCATTGTTTGCTTTTGCATAGAAAGCTGAAGGTCAGCCCTCTCAAAGCTATAACCTCTTCCAACTCACTCCTGCTCAGTTGTAGCAGCAAGTCCACAGAGAGAACATGAGGGGGGTGAACTGTGTCCCACAATTTGCTCAGAAAAGGATTTTAAGGTGATTACAAAAATCATTCTTTTTATCAACTGAGGGACACCGCTTGATGATAAAAAGCCCATTCACCCTTTTATTTGGGTCCTCCTGCACTGCAAGGGTCAATGGAGTTTGGTTTTAAGCAACCTAGAGACTGAGGAAGCAGGAGACACATCAACCTTGTAAGACTTGGGTAACAGCCGTACAATTCTGTGAAACTGAGGCCTGGTAATGAAAAGCCCACAAAACATTCATTGCCCTAGTGGAGTGGGCCTTCATGGGACATTGAGACAATTTATCTCATGTTCTATAGGCCTGCACAGTAAACTGTTAAATCCACTGAAACATTGGATCTGGAAGCAAGAAAATCTTTTTGGGACCTTCTGAAATGCTAATCAAGGAATCTGGCTAAAAGAAGCAGTGGCTGAAAGGTACTGTATATACAACCTAATTGCAGCACTGCTAATACACAAGTTTATATCAAAATTATACAATTATTCCTGTCCTCAAAAAGCTAAAATCAAAATATATAAATACTATTAATAATAAAAATTGTGCAAAATATACAAATCACAAATAATTTATTTGTGATTTGTATATTTTTCACATTTGTATATTTTTCACATTTTTATTATTATTTTGAGTTTTTTAATAATAGCAGCATCCAGTGAGTGTATTTCCTCTCTTTATTACATTGGCGCAATTATGTTGGTATAATAGAAGTGTTGTATTTATTGGAACATTTCTTTGGTAACTAACGTTTTAGTGATATAAATACTATTAATCATTTTACAAGATCTTTCCACGTGCTGGATATTCTATACCAGTGGTGGGCAACCTTTTTTTTTCAACTGAGCCAAATCTCGCCAAAACCACGATTGAAATTTATTTTGAGAGCCACATTTTTAAAACTGAAAATACATAGGATGGTACACTGTTTTTAGTTTCAATAAGTTTTTATAGTAATTCATCCCCCATAGTAATTCATCCCCCATATAGTAATTAATCCCCTATATAGTAATTAATCCCCTATATAGTAATTCATCCCCCATATAGTAATTCATCCCCCATAGTAATTCATCCCCCATATAGTAATTCATCCCCCATATAGTAATTCATCCCCCACATAGTAATTCATCCCCCACATAGTAATTCATCCCCCACATAGTAATTCATCCCCCACATAGTAATTCATCCCCCATATAGTAATTCATCCCCCATATAGTAATTCATCCCCCATATAGTAATTCATCCCCCATATTAATTCATCCCTCATATAGTAGTAGTAAGTAAGTAGCAAGTAGTAAGCCAAGTCCCCCCTGTGTCAATTCACTTACCTTTGCTCCGCGCGTTCCTCTCGCCGTGTTCCCGCGCCGTTCCGGTCTTCAGGGCGGACTGTGAGAGGAGCCTAGCTCCTCTCACGTTCGTCACGCTGCCCCGCCTACACACATCCTGACAGCCAATCACTGGCTATCAGGATGTGAGTGGCAGCGAGACTGGCCAATCATTGCATTTGAGCGCGCTGCCCTGGCTGTTTTTTTTTTGGATCACGCTGCAGAGTCCCTGCCGCCCGAGAGGAGGGAGGGGAGCGGGCGCCCGGCACACAAGAGCCGCATTAAAGCGTGTAAAGAGCCGCATGTGGCTCGCGAGCTGCGGCTTGCCGACCACTGTTCTATACAATGTGTATAACCTCTATATAGAACACCATTTTGTACACAAGGATTGATTTTGTATATGATTGTTAATAGTTCTTCTTTATCTTTTCTTTAACTTTTTAAGGACAGCAAGAATTGCATAATTTTGGTATAAACCTGTGTATTAGCAGTGATGCAATAAGGTCGTATATGCATACAGTAGTTGCAGTGTGTGGGAACACATAACACTGCAAGCTGCAGCAAAAGTGGTTATATACAAAATTTGGTCACATTATATAGTAGATTGTGCAAGGGTTCTTCACTTTATTAGTGGCAGTAAACACTGATGGCCTTCACTATGTACAGGCAATGGAGTGATACGGGGGTGGACTGACAACTCATGGGGCCCCCGGACAATAGGGGATCATGGGGCCCCTGTGTCCTTGCCCAAACTCAAAAAAGCCTATGAAAAAGGTAGCAGGGGCATCTCATGGGGCCCCCTACTGACCCCGGGCCTTTGGGCAGTGTGTCAGGACCAGAGCTGTGGAATGGACAGGCAGGCCTAATGGCAGGGTCACGCACCGACTGACGACAACCACCACCCACAGACCGGAGTCCCTCAGGGCGCGGAGTCTAAGTCCCAGGCTGCCCTTCACCAGAGCCCCTGATGGTAGGGATGGACTTGACGCAGCCAGAGACCAGGTCCCGGCCCCCGAGACACCCCAGCTGCGGTAATGGCCGCCGCCAATGGCGTATAGCTGGTAGGAACCAGAAGACAATAGCGTAGTCGGGCAGGCCGGGTCGATAACAACGGGACAGACAGTACAGAACAGTAGACAAGAATAAGAGGTCACAAGCCGGGTTCAGCAATGGGAGGTCGGATAAAGGGATAACGCAGAGAATGGTCTAGTCAAAAGCCAAGTCAGTTTCCAGGCGAGCCACGAGAGTATAAACAGAGCTTGTTGCAATACGAACATACAAGACACAAAAGCAAAGGGCACGTGCGGACAACAGGCTTATATGTGATCAACCACACCGCTCTGGGGGATGGACCTCAGAGGCCTGAAGGCATAAAAGACTCCCACCACGCTCTGCAGAAATCCAAGATGGATGCCAGCACATGGAGCAGCATAACCTCTGGGAAAAGGTAGCACCTTGACACAGTGCCTGAGTTTCCAAATGGTCAGTCCGCCCCTGGAGTGATATCTCCTTCGGGTGAACTGCTGCCTGAGGGAAGGCAACAGAACATCTTCATTAGGGTGAAAGGCAGAAACCACTCTGGGTAAAAAAAAAAGAAGAGGTTCATGGTCTCAAAAACAACCTTGTCTTTGTGCAAAATCAACTGGGGCTCCCTACAGGCCAGTGCTGATAACTGAAAAACCCAAGGATATGTCCTGTATACAGTGGATATAAAAAGTCTACACACCCCTGTTAAAATATCAGGTTTCTGTGATGTAAAAAAATGAGACAAAGATAAACCATTTCAAAAGTTTTTCCACCTTTAATGTAACCTATAAACTGTACAACTCAGTTGAACAACAAACTTTTTATATCCACTGTAGGTCCGAAAGGAATACTAACAATACTAGATTTAATTTCCATGGTTAGAGAGCAGGTCTATGAGGGGGAGCAACGTGGGTAACCTCTTGTATAAGAGTACAAATCAACAAATGATAGCGAGGGGACATTGAAAAAGAATGGACACTGGAAATGGTGGCACTAAAGTTCTGTCCTACCCCCAGCTGCAACATGGTCCATCGAAAAATCATGTGGGGAAAGCCTCAGACTCGTACCAGCAAAAAGAAGTCCTTCAAGTTCAATGATATATCTTGTGGGAAGATTTACAAGCTTTCAATATAGTCAGGATTGCAGAATCCAAAATGTCTCTGTCTATTTGAACCTGGGTTTCAACAGCCAGGCTGGAAGCAATATGGTGAAAGCCACAGAGCATTGGCTAACAGACAAATGTGGTTAGCACACCACACTCTCCAAGGCCAATCTTGAGTTATGAGAATGACTGTGCTGCCCCTAGCCTTGAACTTTTAAAGCAGATGAGGTAAGAGTTTCAGCAGAAGGAATGTATAGACCAGGGTACATTCATCCCATGGCACTACCATATCTGGAAGCTTTGATTCCTCCTGAGACCAATAACTATGAACGATGATCCAGAAGTCATTGAGTCCAAGATATGACAAATGCCTCCTTCGGGTTTCGGAACTGTGAACAGTTTTGAATGAAAACTGCAACTTTTCAGTTGGAGGAGCAGGAATGATAACCTCTTGTTTCAGCAATCCCTGAATGGCTGAAAAAGAGGTCCCTCCAATGTTGCTGAGACACAAGGAAGATATGAAGCACAAAATCAAAGTGAAGGATGGAAGCAAAATTCTATTTTGTAAGCTTTGCATACTACCTCCTGCACCTAATGCTTCAGTCATGTAATCTTCCCAAATCCCTGCATATGCATGCACCCCTTACCCCCCCCCCCCTCAACCTGATGGAGTTGGTGCAAGCAGGTCTGTAAGAATAGTAGATTTATCCACAAATTTAGATACTTTCATTTGCCAAGGGCGTTTAGAACCCCCAGAGTCCAAGGGGGTGGAACACTTGTGGATTCAGGAACTGGAACCCAACTTGGAGGACTGAAAAAGAATGTCTTTATGCAGATAGAAAGGTGTTGACTTGTGCAGTTCATCCTTATTTTTGTATTGCTGGATAGACTATGTTACCACTCAATGCCTTTTGAATGAACGGTAATTGTAACATAGCCTTTTTACACTGTTGTTCTGCCAGTCAGCACTTAAGGAAGATCATCCAGCATATCAGGGCAAAAGAAAGGAATACCTGAGAAATAGCTTGGCATCCCACATAAAGTATAATGCAATGGTCATTTAGTCAACACAATCCATAAACTGAATGTTTCCACCAGCAGCCGCCAGATCCTTACTTTATGACTGAGATCAATCAGCTAAAGTCTGGGAAAAGAGTGTAGAGCTGAGCATGGGTTGAGGGGCAGATCCCACCAATGAGTAGATGGATTGAGAAATAGCGTTCAATTTCTTTTCAGTATGGTCATTAACAGGGGTGGACTGACAACTCATGGGGCAATTGGGGATCATGGGGCCCCTTTGTCCTTGCCCAAACTCAAAAAAGCCTTTGAAAAAGGTACCAGGGGCATCTTATGGGGCCCCCTACTGACCCCTGGCCCTCGGGCAGTGCCCGAGTTTCCAAATGTTCAGTCCGCCCTTGGTCATTAACCCCTTCATGCCTAAGGGTAAAACAAATCTTAATGCCTAAGCACAATTCTGCAACATTGACATGATAGTAAAACCATACATATCACCACAACTACTTTGTACATCCAGGTGGATTATACCTTGATTTTTTCAGGACAAATTGGGCTTTCTTTTGGTGGTAAATGGTAATGGATAGCTCCTGATTTTTTTTATTATCAAAGGAAAACTGGAACCAAAATAGTAAAAAAACATTTTTTTTTTTAAATTTAGCTGTGTTTCTTGTTAGGACCATAACCTACCACCAAAGAACAACCCAAAATAAATTCTCCAGCTCTTGACGATCGCAGCAATACCATATATGTGCATGTTATTTGTTGTTTGTACCCGTAGTACAGCCCAGAAACAATAGTGTGTATTTTGTTTTTTTTTGTTTTTTGTTTTTTTACCTAAAACACACTGACATTAACACTAACTGACACCATTTTTTTTAAATCCTGACCTTTGATCCTGACCCAAACACTAATCCTGGCACTGAACTAGATCAAACCTTGATCTAGGTATTTTTCTTTATTTTTTATTTTATTTTTTAATATTTATTTATCTTTTTTTTTTTTTTTTATACAAACATTTTTTTCTCTTTATGCCATGAGGTAGAGAGAGAAAATGTATCTCTCTTCTCCATTCACAGAGAGAAAAAAAGCAAGGGGGCCGGGCTGTACAGTGACTGATCACTGTGATGGCCAATCACAGCAATCATGTGACCCGGAATCGGGAGTCCCGGGTCCCGATCGTTACAACGGGACCCGGGGATCTCGGTGACACCGCGGTCTCTGTGCTGGGAGCGTGCTGAGTGGCACGCTCCCAGCCAGGGGCGGACTGACAACTCATGGGGCCCTCGGGCAAGAGAGGATCATGGGGCCCCTGTGTCTTTGCCCAAACTCAAAAAAGCCTATGAAAAAGGTACCAGGGGCATCTCATGGGGCCCCCTACTGACCCCGGGCCCTCGGGCAGTGCCCGAGTTTCCAAATGGTCAGTCCACCCCTGCTCCCAGCAGAAAGACAGGTACGCAAATATGTGGCCCCACGGAAAAAAGCCCAGTTCCATGAGGCCGCATTTTTGTGTGACGTTGGCATCAATGGGTTAAAGTATGGTCTTCTAGATGAGACACTGGTGGGTCAACTGCAGAATAAATAGAAAAATGGAAAAATACTCTGCAAAGGAATAGAGCACCAAGATCCATTTAGTGGCAAGGACTTGTTTCTCTGGGGGTTTCCAATTTTTGTATGTAGCCAGGTGCCAACTATATCATTATGCCTTTTAGGGACATTTACAGTTGAGACTATGACTAATCATTTCCCTCCTAGTTCCCAGTACTGGGACTGCTACATCCCTTCCTGTTAGCAGAGTGGATATTCGGAATTGTAATCCTATAACTAATACATACTGTATTTCTGAGTGCTGATTGAACTACAACTACCAGAGAGCTGGTGAAATAGGATACTGGGAGAGCTGATATATTCTACAGCAAGGCACTGGCTCTCTCTCAGTGTGGGATTCAGAACTGAACACAAGGAGACTGCCATTCTCCTCTAGAGACAGATTGCTGGCCTACTGCTGTAAAGGTTTTGGGAACCACAATTGGGCTCAGGGTTGAATGTCTGCTGCTGCTCCTGATTTGAAATGTGGATAGGCGTGCACGCCGGAAATAATTACACTGACAACTGTCCAGTATAACCACTTTCACATCATCTGTTTATTGCAGGGCAGTAATTAACCTTTTATACAAGGAGAACAATAGGGTACACGTCACTATTATGTAAATACAGTCACATTCTAAAAGGTAAATTTTGCTTGGCTGAAATATGGGAAAAGTGCAGAAACGTGATACTTGAGGCTCCTTGCCCGTTATCTCTTCACTCCCCCTCACATATTCAAGGCCTAGGTACAAGATCCTCACAGCTCGAAGGGAGGGGTGGAGAACATCGCTCTGAACAAACAAGTTAAGGAGGACTGCAAAGCCCAGCAGACAAAATATATACGCACAACACATATATTTAGAAATATGAAAAAGTATAAAGAATATATATTTATAAAATGTATATTTTAAACAGGAAACCGAATAGGCATTTTACCATATCCATCACACTGTTATGGGACTCTGCACATCAGTTCAGCACAGTGGTGACACCGATCGCCACATTGCGATCACATCAGCTTCTCTGCATCGGGTCTGTCACTGTCTGGTCTTCACACAGACATCTCTACTCACCATGCTGGTAGGCCATCAGGCAGTAACTGCACATTCCTGCAAACAGCCAAGAGTCTGCAAGAACTCTTGTTCCTAGGAGGCTATGCTAATCATAGGTTTGGTGAGCAGGCAGATGCCCAACCTCCTTCCATCATCACTCTAGACCAGGGGTGGGCAAACTTTTTGACTTGAGGGCCGCAATGGGTTCATATATTGGACCCGGGGGCCGGACCAAGAGTAGATGAATGATGTCTATGTGTCATCCATAGTAAGTATAGTAATATTCCCCCATAGTAAGCATAGTAATTCATCCCCCATATAGTAATTCATCCCCCATATAGTAATTCATCCCCTATAGTAATTCATCCCCCATAGTAATTCATCCCCCATAGTAATTCATCCCCCATAGTAATTCATCCCCCGTATAGTAATTCATCCCCCGTATAGTAATTCATCCCCCGTATAGTAATTCATCCCCCGTATAGTAATTCATCCCCCATAGTGTAATTCATCCCCCATAGTGTAATTCATCCCCCATAGTGTAATTCATCCCCCATAGTGTAATTCATCCCCCATATAGTAATTCATCCCCCATATAGTAATTCATCCCCCATAGTAATTCATCCCCCATAGTAATTCACCCCCCCTATAGTAATTCATGTTGTTGTTATTCAACTTAAGGTACTTATATCTATTTGTGCAAGATTATACATTTACGTAATTCTCTGCATTCCCTGTTGCTGCGCTGATGGCACAGAGGGAGCTGATAAGTCAAAAAGCCTTTTCTTCCCCCTCTTGCTGCTAGTGTTGCAGGTAAATAGTTGAAACTTATTACTCATAATTGTATAATCTATTAAACGTTGGTAATTAAGTGTTCTTACATGGCGACCACTTCCTGTTATCTCACATATATATTCTTATTATTATAGCCAAATTTACCACCCTAACTCCTCCCACAATTTTTACACTACATAGACAGTAATATACCGAAACGTGCAGATTGTTCCCGATTGGTGTGCTATTACTTTGTGGAACGTTTCGCCGAATGGTTCATGAAATATCGGCGTTTTTGTGGTCAAATTGGTCCCATAGGAATGAATGGCGGAATGTTCAAAACTAGAGTGGGAGCTGAGAAAAGCTAGAGTGTGAGGTGAAAAATCAGGACATGATTTCTAAACTGCCATCACTCTGTCATTTTCAAGCCCACCTACACAAATCTTATATCAAAACGTTCAGCTATCCTTGCTGACACTAAAAATGTCCACGGCTAAGCCATAGTCCTGATAGTTTTCACAATATGACCATTTGTTTGCAACTCGCGCTGTCCATTGACATTCATTGCAACTCCACTCTAGCCACCTCAAATTTAAAGGGCAATTTCTAAACTGCGACTGTGCCTTCATTTTTAATATTTCAGAGACATACTATGTATCAAAATGTAGGTCTGGGTCTTGGGATTCTCACAATATAAATCTCTTCGGTTTCGGATTTATAATTTTTAAACTACAACCGTTTGAAGACGGCAACCACCAATGAAGTGAGCAAGTTGGAGCAGTTTGTTTTTAACCGCTCTTCTCTGCCCTTGCTGTAGTGAGTTGCCATAGGAACCCAGGTGTGTGAGCAGGCAAGAACATTTCACACAATTTCCCCAGAAATTGTAGCTTTTTTAGTTATTCCTATTTTACCAGTGTTGTGCTTTTATGGGTTATCTGGGGCTGTATATCCTAAACCCATTATTCATGTAGCCTACTATTTTGAACAAGTCTAATATAGAGGTGTTACTAAAGAATTGTATCTCTTGCATTATTATTCTATACTGAAATATGTCTGAACCCAGTGTGTCAGAGGTGTCAGGAGGCTTGCAAGGTCAGGGTAACCACTGGGGACAAGCATTGTCAAGTGGCCACTGTTGGGGTAGCGCTACATGTAGATAAAGGAAACACCATAGCAGTCTTTTGAGACTTGGCCCATAGACTGTGGTAGGGGAATGGTGGCATCCTCAAACTTTAAAGTGGAATGTTCAATTAGAAAGGAAAAGGTAAAACGTTTTCTTTACTTTTTGTGAAACTACGGACAGAAATGCAGCTGGTGGGTTCTCCCCCTCCAGAAAAAGCCTGACAAGTTCTCTGGAGGCTCCCTAACAGAGTCACACTTTACCCATAACAATTTTAGCAGGGAACATACATTCCACATAATAATTATACAACCAAAATGAGTGTGTGCTGTAAATTGCCTCCAGTATTGTTCCTGTTTCTTCTTACTGAAGGCTGACATTTTGCTGAAGGCCAGAGCCCCTGAACAGCACTAAATCGTTAAGCTGTCAGCAGATCAGTCTCTATATTTTTGTCACAGTGCCAAAAAATAGAGAGCAACTGAGCATGTGCAGAGCAGGGTGCGAGAGTGCATTACTGGATTTTAAAAAGTATAGGCACTTATTTTTAATATTTTAGATAGCTATACCTGCAAACGGGGCCACCCTGAAATGATCTAGCAGGACTTAATCATAGAAGCTTAAAATGGACCTTTAGTCAGAAAATTAAGGAGAGCAGTAATTTTCACTGCGTCAAAAAAACCTTGCATAACAGAAGAAAAAAACTTCCACTGATCAACAGGAAGAAGAAATGCATACTGTGGCAGTGCGGTATCCTGCCACGGTGGAAATGACGGTGATGACCCAGGATTCTCAACCATACAGGTTGAGGGGCTCCAGGCAGTTCTCATAATGCAGAGAAAACGGGTTTATTGGTTTCCTCTTTGGTTTGTAAAGCTTGTTTTGGGACCTGTAGCCTCGACGTTTCTAAGAGATTTGGGAGGGATGAAATCTCCAGTCCTGGGCCCATGTTTTGAGAGCAGCCAGCGTGCTGATTGCACAGGTGTGTGCAGGCCTTTTTGTGGAGGCCAGGCCATGATTCCGGGCTCCACCCCGGCAGATAGGAGTCAGGAGGGCTAAACCCTGGCAGACGGGAGGTCTCTGCCTTGGAGTCAGGTGGACTTCACCAAGGAGAGGTGGAAACCAGACTAGCTGTGTGCAAAAACAACCTTTTGGAAGGAGTCTGTAGGAGACAGACATAAAGTGGTGTACTTGAGAGAGCCAGAAGGCTGAATGTTGTTTAATTTGGTTGATGATGGATACCCCTGCGTGGGAACCTTTTTATGGAACTTTTTCTTGGAAATAAAATTGGGCAAAAAGGCCCTTAAAAAGAAGCGAGTTGCTGTGTGCTTTTGAAAAGAAAAGCGTTACCAAAGAAGCAAGTTCCCACAATACTCAAAGATTAAAGAGGAGGGTCAGCAATAGCTGACATGCAGTTCTGACTGGAATTTAAAAAAATGTGCAGAAAGTACAATATTTCCCTGCACCAAGTCCACACTTGCACATGGCCAGTTCAAAGTCAAAGCAGATGGGTCATCGCAGCTTAAGAGTGATAGTTTCTCTGTTTGGCACCAGACAGGACATAACCGTCGGGTTACTGTACCTTAAGGGAGAAAACTACCAAACTCCCCCAGAAATGCAGATTGGAACTTGGGGAGCAAGTGGTTAATAGAGGCAAAGGGTTTGTGACCAAATGCCTGTGCAGGTGTAATTGTACCCCTGTGTACAGGCTGGAGGACAGGCTGTGCACTGAATGGTTTTGCGGAAATGTATGGGAACTGTTTCACTAAACTGATCTGCTGAGAGAATAAAAAAAAAGAGGAGAGGGCTGGATGTACTCATGTGCAGTATATCAATCACTTTGGTGTTAGCAAAAAGTCCCAGTCCAACAGGAGGAGCATTCGGAAATACAAAAAGATTGTTTTGGCATAGAACCAAGCCTCCAGGAGAAAAAAAAATTGCATTGTGGAGCTAGCTTATCTGATAGGAGAGAGTGGCGGGGGATTCAAGAGGTGGTGTGGACCAGGGGCGGATTGACCATTTGGAAACTAGGGCACTGCCTGAGGGCCCGGGGTCAGTAGGGGGCCCCATGAGATGCCCCTGGTACCTTTTTGCATAGGCTTTTTTGAGTTTGGGGCCCCCGGGCCCCCTCATGGGGCCCCCAGGCAATAGGGGATCATGGGGCCCCTGTGTCTTTGCCCACACTCAAAGCACACCCAAAAAAGCCTATACAAATGGTACCAAGAGCATTTCATGGAGCCCCCTACTGACCCTGGGCCCCTCGGGCAGTGCCCAAGTGTTCGAATGGTCAGTCCGCCCCTGCCAACAGGTCAGGGGGAGACCTGCATGGCACCAGGGATCTACTGATTGCTGGCGCAATGCTTTAGAGGCTCCAGAAAAAAATAATAATAAATGCCCATTTCTTTATCTGCAAAAAAAGTGCATTTATTTTTTTTAAGTGAACTTATCCTTTTAAAGTAGAATGGTTTATTTTTTACCATCTGTGTCCCATTTCCCTTCACTCCCTGTCCCATAGCCAAAGCACAGAGTGAGAGGAAATCCCTCCAAAGTGAGGGAATCCCTTGTTGTTTCCAGGGTTACCAGAACTAGTGTTCCCATTGGAGGATATTCCCATTATTCCTGTTCTGGGGACAACCTAAAATCTGGGATTTTTTTAGCTTTCAATGATAATAGTAAACAGGATTAATAGAGAGGGTGAATCCTTCTAACAGGGGCATAGACAGCAATAAAAACCTGACAGTGTTCTAATTCCTCTCCACTCTGTTAACCACTTGCCGTCCGCCTGCTGTTTATAAACGGCAGGATGGTGGCACTCCAGGGGCGGGTTGCCGTTCATAAACGGCACCCGCCTTTTCTAGCTGTGCGCACTCCCTGGGAGCGTGCAGCACTGTGATCTGGTGCCCGCTGTGTCCTCCGGACACAGTGAAACACCGATCGTCGCACGGGACCTCTGTACGAGGTCTCGATCATGTGATCACTGATTGGCAAATCAGTGATCACATGCAAAGTAGTAAGCAAAATGTCACTTGTGACATCATTGCTTACTACGTGTGAAATCTGTGAATGATCACAGAGGTCACATGGTACAAGGCTATTCACAACAGCCTTGTACCATGTGACAAGGTGTGACCAATCACAGCTCACTCAGTATTTCTCAATGGCTGCAAGAATGCAGACAGAGAGAAAGAGAAATGATTGCTTTTACATCCTATATGGGTGTAAAAGCAATCCCTATAATAATAAAAAAAAAAAAATCTTCATCACCCCCCACAAGTAGTACAGTATCACCATGGTGACACTGTACTGCTAGGGTGACAGTATGTAAAAAAAACAAAAAAACAAATAATAATATAAAAAAATAAAATAAAAATAAAAAAAAATGTTTAAAAATTATAATTTTTGGTTATAAACTAATTTGGCTTATTTTTTTTTTTTACTAAAAATATAACAGAATACATTTTGGTCAAGATTTATGATGAAAGCTTATTTATTTGCAAAAGTTTATAAGAAAAACACTTTTTTTCAAAATTTTTGGACATTTTCATTTACATAGCAAAAAAAAAAAAAATCCCAGCGCTGAATAAATACCACCAAAATAAAGCTTTATCTGTCTCAAAAAAATGGTAAAAAATTCATATGGGTACAGTGTTGCATGACCGCGCAATTGTCATTCAAAGTGTGATAGCGCTGAAAGCTGAAAATTGGCCTGGACAGGAAGGGGGTAAAAGTGTCCGGTCTGGAAGTGGTTAAAGCTTAAAAAAAACAAAAAACAAAATGTTTTGCCATTAGTTATACTTTAAGTTTTAGTATCCCCATGGCTCCCCTTGGAATCTGAAGGCCTGAGCAGCCACCAGTTCTACCCTAATTGTAACATTGTAATCCACCACTGTTTGCACATATAGTTTGACAACAGAGTTAGTAAACTGTACAAAGCATAAATAAATACAAAGTTACATTTTGGGCATAATACTAAACACACAGAAAATATGGAGAATGCTTCCCTCTTGTGGCCAAAAAGAAGATTGTCTTCGGTTTTTGCATTTGTAAGGGCTTATGTACAATATACGTTGAATATGTCAGCTTCGTGACTTCTTTTCCCACCACCACAGGTCAGTAGGAATGCTATTTATTGCAGCTTAGAAAGGAATCAGAAGCACCTATAAGTGAACTCATTGTTTCTAACAGATCTCAAATGCAAGTAGAGTGCACCTGAAAATACACCCAGGTACATAGTCAAGTTAGTATGAGGCCAACTGAATGGGCAACAAGTCACATTACATTGACTTAAACCCAAAAACCCACAATTATAGTGAAAAGATCAAAACCCAAAGAGATTACCCAAACGGTGCACTTCAGGTGTCCCCCAGAGCTACAAAGTGATAGTGCTGGATAGGAGTAGCAAGGGGGAATTACCTGGTGATCGGGAGACCCTCTACACACGGAAAGGGGGTCGCATACTGGGCATGAGGAGTTGGATGCTGTCTTGCTGATTTTATCGTTTTTATATGTAAGTGGCTACAATAAATTTTATATATATGATTATAATTCACATAC
The DNA here is from genome assembly GCF_062004578.1 of Staurois parvus. Lineage (NCBI taxonomy): Eukaryota > Metazoa > Chordata > Amphibia > Anura > Ranidae > Staurois > Staurois parvus. The sequence goes on along the minus strand of NW_028317873.1, from coordinate 546,857 downwards.
TGATTCCTGGTCTGTTTGTGAGGTCCTGAGGAACAAGAGGATACCAATCTAAGGACACTCTGTACATATGTGGTTGATTACAAGCTGGAATTTGTTTGTTTTAGGGTAATTATGCACTTTATATATAGTTTGCAGTGATATTTAAAATTTAATTTTTTTTTTTTTCTCTCACATGAGTGCTGTGACACTGGAGTGTTTTTTTTTTTTTGCATGATACACGTGTGGCACTTTAGTTCTGGGATTTAAAAGGTAATATACTATGTTGAGATTTTGTTTTTTGAGGTATTTGAAGAGCACCTGTGATTGATTTGCATCTTCTTCAGTGGAGTAGGAAGCGTCTTCCTATCAAGAAATTGATCTTTGTTTGGACACATTATTTGGACACTTTGCATATTGGGACTTTATTTATTTTTGTTCTTTTATATATATATTTGATATTTTTTGGGTAATCTCTTTGGGTTTTGATCTTTTCACTATAATTGTGGGTTTTTGGGTTTAAGTCAATGAATATATATTTTATTAGTACTTCAGGGGAAGGATATTGATATGACTTTAAGGGATTTTTGAGGATTTTATATATATATGTGTGCTGATTTATACTTAATAAGTCACATTACATATCTTTCATATGACACCACCTACAAATAAAAGTAGCTATTTAAAAAAAACAAACAGTGTAAAGTGTGATGTATGAAATGTATTGATATATGGCAGGTCAAGTATTGCCTTAACTGTGTTCTGCAGCTTTGGCTCGATTTTTAATCGCTTTCTGACCTCCTTCGTGAGGTGTACATTAGTCTCACTTATATATTTGTTTCTTCCTGCTTGTCCTTTGTTTTCTGACACAGCGATTTGTTTTAGTCCCAGCTGGTCTCTACTTGGTGAATCTTTTTATTTCCTGCATGATTTTATATATGCCTTTTTTAGTACAGTTTTTCTGTACTCCAGCAACAGTTTTAGTTCTAGAAGTAAGAGGTGAAACTTTGAGGTGCATGAGGTTTGAGTGCACAAAGTTGTAGCATATTTGCAGTCAGGGGCAGACTGACAACTCATGGGGCCCCTGAGCAATAGGGGATCATGGGGCCCCTGTGTCCTTGCCCAAACTCAAAAAAGCCTATGAAAAAGGTACTAGGGGAATCTCATGGGGCCCCCTACTGACCCTGGGCCCTTGGGCAGTGCCCGAGTTTCCAAATGGTCAGTCCGCCCCGGTTTGCAGTACATACAGCATAGTGTCACTAGGGGCATTGACCAGCAATTATATTGTTTCAAGAGCAGCTTTTTTTTTTATTTTAATAGGCCATATTGCAAACTTTGTATCTTAAAAAAGTGATGCTCTGAGTGAAAAAATTTTAGGACACGTGGGAAAACCAAAAAAAAAAAAAAAAAAAAAGGCACCAGAGCCCTTATGATATAGTATAGTATAGTATAGTATAGTATAGTATAGTATAGCTCAGGGGTGGACTGACCATTTGGAAACTCAGGCAGGGCCCGGGGTCAGTAGGGGGCCCCATGAGATGACCCTGGTACCTTTTTCATAGGCTTTTTTGAGTTTGGGCAAGGACACAGGGGCCCCATGATCCTCTACTGCCCGTGGGCCCCATGAGTTGTCAGTCCGCCCCTGGCATAGCTGCAAGATATGTGTAAAATTTCAAAACATGCAATATAAATTAAATCCTTTTATCTGGTCACGTTGCAAATTACAATGAGAGAATGGTAAATGCAATCTAGTTTCAGCGTTTGTGGAGGATACATGTCGTCACGCAGTTGGTGAGGTGTTCCCTCTCAATGCAGCCCAATCCTAGGTCCACTCAGAGGACAACAGGATGGTTGGGTAAGTTCAGGGCAGTGGAAAAAGCCTGAACTGGGGCTCAAGGTGTGGATTAATCCAAAGCACCTAATGGATAGATTTGGTATTTAGTGAATAACAAAAACATTCAGCTGAAGATGAAGACAAGAATTGTCAAATCACCAATAGCACTTTTCGTGGCTAGCTATAACTTCCTCAGATTAATGATATGACACCAGCTCTATACCAAGTCAAAACTAAGCTATAGGAACAAACTGTATTAAAAAAGGACATATAGCACAAATCCATGGAAAAGATAAAATAAAGATATATAAAATGTAAATTCTAAATAAAAAAGAATTAATTAGGCAAATTTTTACATATATCACAAATAACAAAAATGGTTGTATTATGTACAGTTAGGTCCATATATATTTGGATACAAGCAACATTTTCATACTTTTGGCTCTGTATGCCACCAGAATAAATTAAAATGAAATAATCCAAAATTAATTTGAAGTGCAGACTTTCAGCTTTAATTCAAGGGGTTGAACATAAATATCAAGTACAAATTTTCGGAACTGCAACCATTTGTATAATACACAGTCCCTCCATTTTCAGGGGCTTAAATGTAACTGGACAATTGAATATAATCAGAAATAAAATGTTCATTTTTAATATTTTGTTGAGAATCCTTTACTGGCAATGACTGCCTGAAGTCTGGAACCCATGAACATTACCAAAGACTGGGTTTCCTCCTTTCTGATGCTTTGCCAGGCTCTAACTGCAGCTGTCTTCAGTTGATCTTTGTTTGTGGGTCTTTCTGCCTTTAGTTTTGCCTTCAGCAAGTGAAATGCATGCTCAGTTGGGTTGAGATCAGGTGATTGACTCGGCTATTGCAGAATGTTCCACTTCTTCTCCTTCTATTTCTTTTCCTTCAAAAGCTCCTGGGTTGCTTTTGCAGTGTGTTTTGGATCATTGTCCATCTGTACTGTGAAGCGCTGTACAATCAACCTTGCTGCATTTGGCTGAATCTGGGCTGACAGTATATCTCACACTAGAGAATTCATCCGGCTGCTTCTGGCTTCCGTTACATCATCAATAAACACCAGTGACCCAGTGCCACTGGAAGCCATGCATGCCCATGCCATCACACTGCCTCCACCATGTTTTACAGATGACATTGTGTGCTTTGGATCATGAGCTGTTCCTAGCCTTCTCCACACATATTTCTTCTCGTCATTCGGTAACAGATTAATATTAGTTTCATGTGTCCAAGGAATGCTTTTCAAGAACTGGTCTGGCTTTTTTAGATATTTTTTGGCAAAGTCTAATCTGGCTTTTCTATTCTTCAGGCTTATGAATGGTTTGCACATTGTGGTGAACCCTCTGTATTTGCTCTCGTAAAGTCTTCCCTTGATTGTAGACTTTGACATTTGATATGCCCACCTCTTGGAGTGTCCTTTTACTTGTCTGGATGTTGTGAATGGGTTTTTCTTTACCATAGAGAGGATCCTGCGATCATCCACCACTGTTGTCTTCCGTGGACGTCCATGCCTTTTTATGTTGCTGAGCTCACCAGTGCGTCGTTCTTTCCTCAGAATGTATCGAACCACTCCTCTGGCCACTCCTAATGTTGTTGCTATATCTCTGAGGGATTTATTTTTTGAAGCCTTACAATGGCCTGTTTCACTTGCATGGACAGCTCCTTTGAACACATAATGTAGGTTCACAGCAATACATTCCAAATGCAAATACCACACTTAGAATCAACTCCAGACCTTTTTACCTGCTTAATCAATAATGGAGTAGCCCACACCTGGCCATGAAACAGCTTTCGATTTCATTGTCCAATTACTTTTGGTCCCTTAAAAAAGGGGGGATGGCTACTCTTAAAAGCTGTAATTCCTAAACCCTTTATCACGTACCTGGTGATGGAGGCAAATGAAGAGAGGGCTTCCCTTGTGGCTACGTTCTGGACTCCCCTGAGAGTGGGACAGCGGGAGTCTGGCCCAAAGTTGCACAGGTCGCTTGTAGGAGTGCTGGTTGGTGATCCACTCAGAAGCACAGCTGGTGCACGGAGATAGGTCTGCAGACAGGAGGCGCCTGTGCGTAGTATGCAAGCCCTTCCGGGATTTAGATGTTTACTGGCTAGTCAGTTCAAGCCAAGGTCAGGTACCAGGTGGGATTTAGAGCGGACATAGTCAGATGGGATAGCCGAGGTCATATACAGAGGAGCGAGAGAGTGAGTATCCGTAAGCCAAGCCGAGGGCAGATCAGGGGTAAAACAGAGTAGACCGGTCCAGGAGCAAGCAGAGTCGGAATCAGGAAATCATAGGTTGCAATCACAGGAACGGGGAGCTAGAGATCATACAGCAGCTTGAGGAAGCCTCCTTATAAAGGCTGTCTGGCACCAAACTGAGGCTATGTGCTTCTGCGGCCATGCAGGGGTACTGGCAGAAATGCCAGATCTTCCAGAACTTCTGCCGTGGATAGGACCCTAACACCCTTCCTCCAATTTGGATGTACATATCCTCAAATTAAACCTGAGTGTGCATTTTCAGCCCATATCCATTATATAACTAGCTTGAATATGTTTTGGTAAATTCCTGAAAAAAACTACAATTGTGCCTGTGTCTAAATATATATGGACCTAACTGTATGTTGTAAGAAATTAGTACTTTTACATTTGGAAGAATTAAACAAAACGTTCTACAGACATCATTAAAAACTTCATACAGAATAGGTACTGATTTTAGGAAATGATGTGGAAGCCCAGAATATTTCTTGATAAAATCCATGATTTGGACGCAAAGAACCTTGTAAGGTTTATATAAAGGAAATACTAATTAGTAAACAGATTGAACAAGTCTCCAATGTAAAGTGAAATGTCCAAGATCTTGTTGCTTAACCACTTCAAGTCTGGATACGTTCTCCTCCTTCCAGTCCAGGCCACATTTCAGTTCTCACTGCTGTCACGCTTTGAGTGACAATTGCTCATGCAATACATATGAGATTTTTCATCTTTTTTTTTTTTTTTTTTACATAACTTTTTTTTGGTGGTATTTGATCACCAATTTTTTTTTTTTTAACTTTTTGCTATATAAATTAAAAAATACAAAAAAATAATGCAAAAATTCTGCTTGTTTTTTGTTAGAATATTTGTTTGCTAAATTTTATTTCTTCATTAATTTAGGCCAAAATGTATTCTGCTACAATTTGTGGATAAAAATAACCTAAAACAGTGTATATTATTTAGGTTGTGTGAAAGTTTTTTATATAGTGTAGAAATTATGGATATTTGAAAAATTAATCAGCTGAGACCCTAAAATGCTGGGCACTGTTAGGACATATGGAAGTTATCAGGACATTGGTATGGGGTATGGCGATGATCAGGATGGTGGTATGGCATATAGGGTGATCAGGATACTGGTGTGGGGTATAGAGTTGACTAGGACGCTGGTATGGCACTGATCAGGACACTTTTATGGGGTGATCAGAACGCTTGTATGGTGTATGTCAGCGATAAGAGTAATGCTATGGCATATGGTAGTGATCAGGGCACTCGTATGGCGGTGATCAGGGTGCTGGTATGGCATATGGCGGTGATCAGGGTGCTGGTATGGCATATGGCGGTGATCAGAACGCTGGTATGGTGTATGTCAGAGATAAGAGGAATGCTATGGCATATGGTAGTGATCAGGGCACTCGTATGATGGTGATCAGGGTGCTGGTATGGGGTATAGAGTTGACAAGGACGCTGGTATGGCACTGATCAGGACACTTTTATGGGGTAATCAGAACACTTGTATGGTGTATGTCAGCGATAAGAGGAATGCTATGGTATATGGTAGTGATCAGGGTGCTGGTATGGCATATGGCGGTGATCAGGGTGCTGGTATGGCATATGGCGGTGATCAGGGTGCTGGTATGGCATATGGCGGTGATCAGGGTGCTGGTATGGCATATGGCGGTGATCAGAACGCTGGTATGGTGTATGTCAGAGATAAGAGGAATGCTATGGCATATGGTAGTGATCAGGGCACTCGTATGATGGTGATCAGGGTGCTGGTATGGGGTATAGAGTTGACAAGGACGCTGGTATGGCACTGATCAGGACACTTTTATGGGGTAATCAGAACACTTGTATGGTGTATGTCAGCGATAAGAGGAATGCTATGGTATATGGTAGTGATCAGGGTGCTGGTATGGTATATGGTAGTGATCAGGGTGCTGGTATGGCATATGGCGGTGATCAGGGTGCTGGTATGGCATATGGCGGTGATCAGGGTGCTGGTATGGCATATGGCGGTGATCAGAACGCTGGTATGGTGTATGTCAGAGATAAGAGGAATGCTATGGCATATGGTAGTGATCAGGGCACTCGTATGGCGGTGATCAGGGTGCTGGTATAGCATATGGCGGTGATAATGGTGCTGATATCGGGTATGGCGCTGAATCAGGATGCTGGAATGGCAGTGATTAGCACATTTGTATGGTGTATAGCGGTGTTATTGTGAGCACTGGTGACATTGGTACAGGTGAAAGGTACTGGCTGCAATGCTCATTTATCACTACACTAGGGCAATGATCAGGGACACTGGGGTGGCTGGCATTGCAGTCTGAGTGTACATGAAGCCTGATCTGTGTGAGAGCAGAGAGAACCGATATTTACTTTTAGTTTCTATTGTTTACCATGTGATTGCGGTGATAGGACAGAGCAAATCACATAGTAAAACATCATGTGATCACCCGGTCACAGCGGCAATGAACCGGGGTCCCAGGTGCATGCTCTGAGCACTGCTTCCTGTCCACAGTTCATAGGCTGTGGTCGGATGGGAAGCAGACAAACGTTGATGTGAATATTTGGCATTCACAAGATCGGCAAAATGTAGTAAGGAGGCATAGGAAATGAGAACCAGTACTTATTCATCTGCTAATGCACATGTGATGAACACAAGGCCTGCCAAACCATATCATGTGGCCCTTGCGTCTCCTGTAGCTGTGGCACCCCCTTCTACCCCATGTTGTCTCAGCAGTTGGTAGCAAAGAGGATGACAAAACTCCTTCTACAGATTCTGTGCAGCTGCAGCACCCCTTGGCTTCAGCATTCAGCAGACTCTGGCAGTTGGCCCTCCTCCTCTGGTCCTCCTCCCGACCCTGCACTTTCTGCTTCCCAGCTCTGCCCTTAGTTTCTTCCAGGTAGCAGCACAAAGTAAGGAGGGCACACTGATGTGAATGTAAAAATAATCCCCCTGCGCTCCACTGGTATGAACAAACAAAACCCCAAATATATGCAAGCTGCTACCACCTATTCCCAATACCACAGGATGTAGAACGTAAAAAAAACAATGTTGGTGAAGCGTCAGGGAACCGTGTGACATCGTGGAGTAACGCGTAGAGCGTGGTGATGTACTCCCGGTTACGCACATCCGGCAGACGCCATCTTTGGACACCCAGCACCTTGCAGTACACCCACAGCACATGGGAGACCAGCTGTATGAGATCTGCAATACTGTGAGTGTTCTCTTTTGGCTTGTTTTCATCTGCCATATGGAATAAACGGCATTTCACTATGGAGGCTCTTTGTCTACCTTTCTATGGCCTTGTGATTATCCCGGGGGTATCACCATCTGAGGGCATAAGTGACCTGGCAGAGGAGATCGAGTGGTACTACAGGAGTATTATTACAGAGATCCCCAGTCTGGTGGAACATTATTACTTAATTGTGGCCCTTAGGGGTCGGATGGTTAAGGTGAGGAGGCACTTTAGCCACTTTTGGATCACGATATACACGATGCACACGGACCATGTTTGGAGTGAAGAATTGAAGCACTGACATCGCTGTGTTTGCACATGAAATGTCAAACACTTGTTATTGCACTTTGTGGATTTTTATCTTTAACCAACATTTATATTCATACTGAGCACCTGTCACTTACAGTTAGTGTGCAATGTCCTTGTGTATTACTTTTACTTTGCATATATTGTATTTTGGCGCGTTCTAGTCAGCAAACACATGACCTGTCTTGCACTCTCGGCACTTACATATATATTTTTTTTTTTTGGGGGGGGGGGGATACTTAGACTAGTCTATATATCAAACAAAAACATGCAGCGCTACTATAATACCATGATATGATCATATAGAGTGTCTATACAAAAAATGGTATAATGAACACCATTAAGTCATAAGGTGGATATGGTAATATCTAAACCATCTAAACATTATAAGAATGGTGACCCTTTGAAAACGTGCAAGCGCACGAAACGCGTTAGGGAGGTGCCCTATATACCCTGTGACGTCACACTACATGGCCCCTGTGGACAGCCGGTGGCCATTTTTGGACTTTTTCTACTACCCAGCTACCTACCCATTTCAACACGTGAGTAGCATATCTGATGTTGTATCTATTATAGCTTGGTGGATAATAAAAATACTACGCCATCAGTATTTTCTTGTTCTGGCTCGTTACTTCTGAGCCCCCCCTCCAAGGCATATTTGGGATGATCTGGTGGCCACACAGTGATCGAGGAATCTCCCCCTGTTGGTGAGACGAGTAGATATCCCCTGGTACCTGGAGACCTAGAGATTGTGATTTCTGCCCAGCTGTTGCAGGCAAGATGACCTTTTTCCAGTGATCCAGTTTTAACAGGCAGAGGACCAGGAGTTGGTTAACACTCAAATGCGCATTACCATTGCGCTTTCTGGTTAGTGCAATCTACACTCATCTCTGTGGGAACAAACAAGGTCACAAAAATCACCAATTTCTTCACCATTATTTCACTGAGATTTGACACGATGCTTTACATGGACACTCTTGGTGAAGATTCTTAGTCACCATTCTTATAATGTTTAGATGGTTTAGATATTACCATATCCACCTTATGACTTAATGGTGTTCGTTATACCATTTTTTTGTATAGACACTCTATATGATCATATCATGGTATTATAGTAGCGCTGCATGTTTTTGTTTGATATATATACTTTGGAGGCTCTTGGTGTTTGCCTTTCATTGCAGCTGCTTCTAGATGTGTTATCCAGCGCTCGTATTGTTTTCTGTCTTTACTTGGCACTAGTCATTTGTATCTTTCAATACAGCATGGTCACTTTATATGCATTTTATATTTAGTTCTTTATGTGAAGCGCTTCACCAACATTGTTTTTTTTTACACTGTGATGTGACACACCGACAGATCACAGTGGCTGAACCATGTTCTGTCTGAGCAGTCTCTAATAAATGTTCTTGTGGATGATACCAGCGGTATGCAACCCTCCTTTTCAGATTTGCATAATCGGCTACAGAAGTGTGAGTAGGGCTTCGTGCCGGTCTGCAACTGTCCTTCACAGCTTAAAATGGAACTAACTAAAACAAATAAAAAAAGGACAAACTGGCAGGAATTTTAATGCAGAAGAAACATGCTTTGTCTCTTCTGCATTAAAGTTACCTACCTGCCTGTTCGCCCCTGTAGTGAGCTGCGCAGGTGCAGCTCACTGTACAAATTTAGCAATGCCGAATGACTGAACTCCTGGGCATGCATGGGAGTGACATCATCCCCACCCAGCTAATGAAAGCAGTTGGCAATCGAGACCTGGAAACTGGCTGCCCGAAGATATCAGTGGCAGGGCAGGAAACTCAGGGACGCTACATTGCTGGATCCAAGGGGAGTATAGTTCAGCTTCAAGTTTTAAGTTATTACTAAAACCAGTAATAATTGAATGCAGAGGCAATTATTTAATATGATAGAGTAGATACATTTATACAGTCTTACAGATACAAAGACGCCCGTCTGAGGGCAACCATAATGCTGATGCGGCCCGCAATGAAATGGAGTTTGGCTGCACCCCATTAATACATGTGGGGCAAATAGTGGTGAGTCTGTGCTTCCATCCAATTTATAAGCCACAGTTCTGCTACATTACTTTCAATTACTCATAAAACAAGGAGTGCAGTGCTACATGAAATATTGGACCGAATAAACCTTTGTCACAAAGATATAAGCAATAGAAATGAGTCCACTATGGTATCATAATATGAATTCCTCAGTCCACAATGAGATTTTTGACACTGTAGGTATAATCCGGTTTTCTGTTATGGCGATATGAATAGATTGCCTACTCACCAGAAACACAATGTTAATGCGCATATCTGGATCACATGCATCCTGGGGTCCCGGATGAAGACAGCCCGGTGTGAGGATCCTATGGTGGTCCCTCAATGGTGTGAGAAGGATACCGATCTGGTCTCAAAGTGCTTGCTCCTCAGGTCCGCAGCAATGCCTGAAATACTGGGGCTGAGGTGTGGAGAATGAAGGTGCTCATAGTGTAGTATTATCAACAGTGAATTTATTGTGTTAAAATAAGAGCAATTCCATACGTACATAAATGACTGCATATGATAAAAGGCTGCTGTGAGCAACAGTAAAAGCACCCAAAAAGCACTGACCAGTACACATCAAATGTGGGCCGCCGGACCTCCTGATCCGGCGGCGTGACATCAAGGCATGCAAGGGCTCCTCCTAGACGCGTTTTGTGTAAACACACGTCTGGAGTAGGGGTGATGCCAATCACAATTACATGAAACGCGTCTAGGAGGAGCCCTTGCACGCCTTGATGTCACGCCGTCGGATCAAGAGGTCCGGCGGCCCACATTTGATGTGTACTGGTCAGTGCTTTTACTATTGCTCACAGCAGCCTTTTATCATATGCAGTCATTTATGTACGTATGGCATTACTCTTATTTTAACACAATAAATTCATTGTTTATAATACTACACTATGAGCACCTTCATTCTCCATACCTGGCACTGAGCCTCCACACCTCAGCCCCAGTATTTCAGGCATTGCTGCAGACCTGAGGAGCAAGAACTTTGAGACCAGATCGGTATCCTTCTCACACACCATTGAGGGGCCACCAGAGGATCCTAACACCGAGCTGTCTTCATCCGGGACCCCAGGATGCATGTGATCCAGATATGCGCATTAACATTGTGTTTCTGGTGAGTAGGCAATCTATTCATATCGCCATAACAGAAAACCGGATTATACCTACAGTGTCAGAAATCTCATTGTGGACTGAGGAATTCATATTATGATACCATAGTGGACTCATTTCTATTGCTTATATCTTTGTGACAAAGGTTTATTCAGTCCAATATTTCATGTAGCGCTGCACTCCTTGTTTTATGATTCTATTAGAAAGGTTTTGTGGTTCCTTTTAGTGCATTGGTCGCTTTTCAGATTGCGCTCACTAACTTACATATACTTTCAATTACTAATCATTCAATCCCAGTAGCATACAATGTTACACCAATAATCTGAGGAAGAGACCGTCACGAAACGTGTCATTTGGCATTTTAATAAGCCTTTCCTTAACCTCCCTGGCGGTATGATTATTTCAGATTTTTGGTGCTGAAAGCGGTACCATTATTTTGCATGGAAATATGTAGTTTTTTTTATTGTAGGCTGTAATATTTAGGAATAACTCACTGAAATCTGTCCGAACAAGAGTCTAGTAAACATCCCGGGTAGGATAAAATTTGAAACACAAAATCATAAATTATAATTTAATAAATAATCATAAAAAATAATATAATAATATTATTTAATTCAATAATATAATCAAACCAAAAACACTGAAATTTGAAATATAGCACCAAGTTCGCACATTGCTGAGCAAAGTCGCAAAATTGTTTTCAGTGTCTGATGACGAATTTCCCCCACGAATCATTATCACTCAATTCTGCAAGTGGTTCTGATTTACTATCGCTGTTCTCTAGCTGATCTAAACCCGCTTTTGACCTAAAGGGACACTTTTTGGACGCCGTGGAAGTTTCCAGGCAGAAAGAACAGACATAATGCAGGCAGGGCACAGGACAAAATGTATGTGAAATGGGTTGAAACAGCAATGTTTTACTATGAAAAATAGTTTTGAAAAAAAAAATTTTTTTTTAATTTTCAAATTTGCCGCCGCCAGCGGCGCCCGTACGTCCCTACGTCACAGGGACCGGAACACAGGAGCCGGATGCCGGCATCAGCCGGAGGAGATGGCCGGGGACGCTGCAGGGGACACATCGCGGGAGAGAAGGACAAGGTAAGCTCTGCAGGGACTCCCTGAGCAACGCTGCATGGTAAGCCCGAGTGTAGCTCGGGGTTACCGCTTTTGGTACTGACATTTTACCCCGAGCTACACTCAGGAATACCGTTTGGGAGGTTAACAAAATTAATACGGTCGTTAGGATCTCTTTTATACTATGTTATGGTTCCCAATACTACATACAAAATCTATCCACAGGCGCCTCTGCAAAAAGTGTCACTTTTGGGGTTTTTTTGCACTGCAAACTTCGTTCTATTCCCAAACCTGGGTTTGTGATCAGCCACAGCTTAGTGGCAAATCTAGTTAGATTAAGTAATGTAATTATGAAAAACTTTGCTTCATAGTAAAGTATTATAAAAGAGAAGAACCATTTTACCAAAACTATTTTATTATGGAGCACATTTCCTGTAATATTACATTCTCAAAATGTAGAAAAGGGTGTTTTGGTCAAAACAACGATAAAAAAGGACATTTTCAACATCCGGTGCATTATTCAAGTAGTTTAAAATGCAATAAGTCCAGAATTATTGTTCATCTTCTTGAAACAAACTGTCAAACTGTTTTGAGAGGTTTTTTTTTTTTTAAGCAAGGGCTGGGATAAAATACTGCAGGGTGACATCTTCGTGAAGTAGAATGAAGTGGACCATCCGTTTATGAACAATATCTGTTAAAAAAAAGAAAGACAAAAGTTATCTGGTATACTCACTGCAACAGAAAACAAAGCATGCAGCTTAACTCCTCAATCTGTAAAATCAATATTGCATGCTAAAATCCATGGATGTTATGTCTTGATTTACCAAAAAGGTTTCCCCCACTAGGTCTCTTCTCACCAAACTCAATCTAAGCTATGAAATATATACAGTGAGGTCCATATATATTTGGACACAGGCACAATTTTAGTTTTTTTCAGGTATTTACAAAAACATATTCAAGCTATAGTTATAGAATGGATATGGGCTGAAAGTGCACACTGTCAGGTGTAATTTGAGGGTATGCACATCCAAATTGGAGGAAGGGTTTAGGAATTACAGCTTTTAAGAATAGCCATCCCCCCTTTTTCAAGGGACCAAAAGTAATCAGAGAATGGAATGAAAAGTTGTTTCATGGCCAGGTGTGGGCTACTCCTTCGTTATTTCGTCATCAATTAAGCAGATAAAAGGTCTGGAGTTGATTCTAAGTGTGGTATTTGCATTTGGAATCTATTGCTGTGAACCTACATCATGCATTCAAAGGAGCTGTCCATGGAAGTGATGGCTTTGAATAGCTTGGAACAGCTCATGATCCAAAGCACACAACGTCATCTGTAAAACATGGTAGCAGCAGTGTGATGGCATGGGCATGCATGACTTCCAGTGGCACTGGGTCATTGGTGTTTATTGATGATGTGACAAAAGACAGAAGCAGCCAGATGAATTCGCAGTGTTTAGAGATATACTGTCAGCCCAGATTCAGCCAAATGCAGCCAAGTTGATTGGACGGCGCATCACAGTACAGATGGACAATGATCCAAAACACACTGCAAAAGCAACCCAGGAGCTTTTGAAATAAAAGTGGAATATTCTGCAATGGCCGAGTCAATCACCTGATCTCAACCCAATTGAGCATGCATTTCACTTGCTGAAGGCAAGCTGCAGTTAGAGCCTGGCAAATGTTTCCTCCTTTCTGGCACCAGAAAGGAGGAAACCCAGTTTTTGGCAATGTCCATGGGTTCCACACTTCAGGCAGTAAAGGATTCTCAATAAAATATTAAAAATGAACATTTTATTTATGATTATATTCATTTGTCCAATTACATTTGAGCCCCTGAAAATGGAAAGACTGTGTATAAAAATGGTTGCAGTTCCTAAAATTGTACTGGATATTTATGTTCAACCCCTTGAATTAAAGCGGAGTGTCTCTACTTCAAATTAATCTGGATTGTTTCATTTTATTGATTCTGTTGGCATAAAGAGCCAAAACGTATGAAAATTGTGCCTGTGTCCAAATATATGGAACTAACTGTATAATATAATAGAGAATTCCTAGCCAGGAAGCAGTTGCCACGATGCAGAGAATAGAGGAAATGACTGCCTAGTGTTCCCTGTTGGCTTTGCTGACTAGAATACCAGAAAATGAACACAGATACCTATTATAAGAGGTATTAAATGAAATCAAACCTTTAGTTTGTGTAAATATTTCCTATGTTCCATTTTAAGTTGCTGCCTCTTTCCATTTTCAGGGTGGATCCTTTTTCTTGCACCATCCTATGGAGCCACCCTTGCATACAGTGGCTAGAGCTGTCTCTCCCTACACTGTGTGCATCAATAGAAACACACAGCCCCAATGGTGGCAAAGCAATCTCCTGCTTTTCCCTCCTCCTCTCTCTTCCTTCCGCAAGCTAACAGACTGCACTGTCTACTGTTAACTATTTTCAATGAAGACCAGAAGTTCAGGGAAGCAGCACAGGGAAAGCAGTAGCAAGCAACAATGAAAAGTTGCAAACTGCAAGTGCAGGGTTAGGAATTTTAACAATGCATCGAACACAATAAAAGAAACCTACCCCAGTATTACGAAGCTAAAAATACTTTACTACTTTAATACTACATTACAAATGTATATACAGGATCATATTTTTTGGTCTGCTGTTGTTTCAGTCCCTCAAAAGCAACTACCAAATTCATCACAAGTGCTATGTCTGCAGAACAAAGCTTCCTATATTTTCTAGTACATGCAATAAGTCATAACTGTCAAATTGCATACATCCCAGCTTATTTACCCAATTCAATACCGGGCAATTTTACACCTTCCTGCAAAGGCCAGTTTTCAGGTTTCAGCGCTCTCACACTTTGAATGACAATTGCGCGGTCATACAACATTGTACCCAAACTAAAATTTTATCATTTTCTTCACACAACTAGAGCTTTCTTTTGGTGGTATTTAATCACCGCTGGGGTTTTTATTTTTTGCTAAATTAACAAAAAAAAAAAATACCAAAAATTTTGCAAAAAAACACAAGTTTTTCTTTGTTTCTGTTATAAAAGTTTACAAATAAATAATTGTTCTTCATAAATTTAGGCCGAGATGTATTCTGCTACATGTCTTTGGTGAAAATAACCCAAATTAGGATGTATTATTTAGTTTGTAGGAAAGTTATAGAGTTCACAAACTATGGTATAGATCTGAATATTGATCAATCCTGAAGTACTGACAGCCAATCTAATTTCTTGAGGTCCCAGAATGTCAGAATAGTACAGATATCCCCCAAATGACCCCTTTTTGCAGAGTAGACAGTCCGGCGTACTTCATAAGAGGCATGGCGAGATTTTTGAAGTTGTATTTTTTTTGTCATAATTGTTTGGAAAATGAAAAAAGTCAAAAAATTCTTTTCACTATTTTTTTTTTTACATACTGTCACCAGTGCAGTACAGTGTCATCATATAACTGGTATAGCGGTGAACAGGGACACTGACTGGTGACAGTATGAAAAAAAAAAAAATATATATATATATATATATATATATATATATATATATATATATATTTATATTTATTTTTTTTTTTTTTTTTTAATTTTTTATTACTTTTTTAAATTTTATTTAAGATTTTATTTTCATATTTTACTATGACCAAAGTAGTACAATGTTACCATAGTAACATTATACTACTTTGGGGAAGTAATCAGTATTTTTTTTACACACTTTGCTTATAGCAAAGAATTACTTTGCTATAAGCAAGCATTTACCTGAAGGACATCGATTCATTCAGGTTTTTTTTTTTTTTTTTTTGTGCTTAGCTGTGATGACATGTGCATGTGACCTGCTGTGACCATTCACAGCTAGGCACTAGTATACAATGGATGGCATGAATGAAGCCATCCATTGTATACAACTGTCATGTGACCTGCTGTGATTGGTCACAGCAGGTCACATGGTACCGGCAACGGGGGCAGATACTCAGATCTGTCATCGGCCATGTCCGAGGTACACGGCCGGTGACAGATCGCGCCTCTGCGTGGCTCTGCAACAGTGCGAACTGTGCATGTGCGGGAGTACGCCAAATGGCGTATAACTCGGAAAGCTACAGCATTTTTGCGGCCGCCAAATGGCTATAGGCCGGGCGGCTAATGGTTAAAAAGGCAGTGCAAAGTACAATGCTTCACTGAAAAACACTGTAACCCAGTCGAATTTCAGTTTCACAGGATAAAGGTCATACAAAATTGGCTGCTATAAGTTACATTGTTCTACAATTAATCGCTGTAATTTGCACCATCTCAGTTAAGAATTCTGAGGTTTTAAATTGATGGCAGAAAAGGAAAAAAAAAAAAAAAAAAAAAACCAGAATAGGCTAATATATTTTGAAAGCATAACTTACTACATATGGCTTTGTTGGGATTTACTTGCTGCCCTGCAAGAAACTGCAATAGTTTTCTAATGTCAACTCTGGCTTCTGAGATGAAATCCAGGTCCCGTTCCTGAGTGCTATTCTGTGAAGTGTCATCTGAGACTGCAATAGAAAGAAACAGAAATAGTGATTTGTCTCTACAAAGTTTTTCAGTATTTGTATTGTTGAATTATATTATAAAGAATGACTTTATACTGAACTAATTTTCTGATGTCAATATATATCGGTACAAACCTTATTGAAATTACCAGATAAACCCCAGACCTTTACAGTTTTATCCTAGTCAAAACCTTTTTAACCACTTGCCCTCCGAAAAATGTACCTCCTTTCATGATCAGGCCATTTTTTGCTATTCAGCACTGCGCTATTTCAACTGGTAATTGTGCGGTCATGAAACACTGTACCCAAATGAAATTTGTCCTTTCACACAAATAGAGCTTTATTTTGATGCTATTTGATCACCACTGGGTATTTTATAATATAAAACGAAAAAAGACCAAACATTTTTTCTACTTTTGGTTATTAAAAAAATATCCAGTAAACTCAAAATTAGTCATAAATTTAGGCCAAAATGTATTCTGCTACATGTCTTTGGTAAAAAAATAAAAAAAATACCAATATGTGTGTATTAATTGGTTTCTGTGAAGGTTATAGCGTCTACAAACTATGGTATAGATCAGCAACGGGCAAACTACGGCCCGGCGGACCTTTTAATCCGGCCCGTGGAGCGTGATACTGTCAGGATGTGTGTAGGCGGGGCAGCGTGATGAACGTGAGGGGAGCTAGACTCCTCTCACAGTCCGCCCTGAAGACCGGAATGGAGCGGGAACACGGCGAGAGGAACGCGCGGAGCAAAGGTAAGTAAATTGACACAGGGGGGACTTGGGGACTTAATATGGGGGATGAATTACTATATGGGGGATGAATTACTATGGGGGATGAATTACTATGGGGGATGAATTACTATGGGGGATGAATTACTATACTTACTATGGATGACACATACACATCATTCATCTACTCTTGGTCCGGCCCCCGGGTCCAATATATGAACCCATTGCGGCCCTCAAGTCAAAAAGTTTGCCCACCCCTGGTATAGATACTACAATTTACACAGCTTTTACTTTCTAACTGCCTATCACATTTCTTGAGGTGCCAAAATGCCAGGACAGTGCAAAGACACCCCCCCCCCCCCCAAAATGACCCCTTTTTGGAAATTTGCTGAGAGGCAAGTTGAGTCTATGGAAGATTTTATTTTTTTGCCACAAATTTTTGGAAAATAACTTTTTTTTTCTTGCACAAAGTTGTCATTTTAAATGATATATTGCTTACATAAGTCATAGCTATATGTGGAATAACAGACCAAAACAAATTCTACTACTTCTCCCAAGTATGAGGATACCGCATGTGAGAGACTTTTTGGCAGCCTATCCACATACAGGCCCCCAAAATCCAACAACCACTTACAGGCTGTCAAAAGGGCATGTTTCCTCATATCACTTCCTCACTACAGATATCCTTTTTGTCACAAGGTTTTGAAAAAGATTAAAAAAAAAAAAAAAAAGTTTTCTTTCTTTATTTTCCAAAAACTTGTGGCAACAAATGAGATCTGCAAAATACTCACCATGCCTCTTAGCAAATACCTTTTGACTGTCTATTTTCCAAAAATGAATAATTTGGGCAGGGTGCTTCTACTCTCCTGGAATTTCAGGGCCAACATTAGAAGTTTATGCCACACATCCTCCACTCTTCAAACCACTTAACAAGCTTTTTCTGGCACTTTGTTTTTGCTAGAGAATTACAATACAATCTGTCAGTGCTGAACAGTGCCACCTGCCAGTGCCCATCAGTGCCACATATCCGTGCCTACCAGTGCACATCAGTGAACATCTGAGCTGCCTATCAGTGCCGCCTATCAGTGCCCATCAGTGATGTCTGTCAATGCCCATCAGTGATGCCTACCAGTGCCTCCTCATCAGCGCCACCTATCAGTGGCCATCACTACAGCCTCATTCGCGCATATCAGTGAAGGAGAAAAATCACTTTACATAATTTTATAACCAGAACTAAGAAAAAACATTTTTTCAACATTCAGTGGTTTTTGGTTTCTTTAACCACTTCCAGACCGGACACTTTAACCCCCTTCCTGTCCAGAGCAATTTTCAGCTTTTAGCGCTATCACACTTTGAATGACAATTGCGCGGTCATGCAACACTGTACCCAAATGAATTTTTTACCATTTTTTTGAGATAGATAAAGCTTTATTTTGGTGGTATTTATTCACCACTGGGATTTGTATTTTTTTTGCTATGTAAATGAAATGTCCAAAAATTTTGAAAAAAAGTTTTTTATATAAAATTTTGCAAATAAATAATATTTCATCATAAATCTTAGCCAAAATTTATTCCGTTATCTTTTTAGTAAAAAAAAAAAAAAAAATCCAAATTAGTTTATAAGCAAAAATTATAATTTTTAAACATTTTTTTTTACATTTTTATTTTATTTTTTTATTATTTTTTATTTTTATTTATTTTTTTTACATACTGTCACCCTAGCAGTACAGTGTCACCATGGTGACATTGTACTACTTGTGAGGGGTGATGAAGATTTTTTTTTTTTTTTTTTTTTTACACTGATTACTTTTACACCCATATAGGATGTAAAAGCAATCATTTCTCTTTCTCTCTGTCTGCATTCTTGCACTCATTGAGAAGAACTGAGTGAGCTGTGATTGGTCACAGCTTGTCACATGGTACAAGGCTTTTGTGAATAGCCTTGTACCATGTGACCTCTGTGATCATTCCCAGATTTCACAGATAGTAAGCAATGATGTCAGAAGTGACATCTTGCTTACTACTTTGCATGTGATCACTGATTGGCCAATCAGTGATCACATGATCGGGACCTCGTACAGAGGTCCCGTCCGACGATCGGTGTTTCACTGTGTCCGGAGGGCACAGCGGGCACCGGATCGCGGTGCTGCGCGCTCCCAGGGAGCGCGCACAAGCAGGGTGCGGGGAGGCCGTTTATAGACGGCCACCCAACCCTGCAGTGCCACCGTCCGGCCGTTTATATACAACGGCCGGTCGGGAAGTGGTTAAGAAAAAATAAAAAAACCCAGAGGTGATTAAATACCACCAAAATAAAGCTCTATCACAAAATAATGATAAAAATTTCATATGGGTACAGTGTTGCATGACCGCACAATTGTCATTCAAAGTGTGACATTGCTGAAAGCTGGAAATTGGTCTGGGCAGGAAGGGGGTATAAGTGCCCTGTAGGCGAGGGGTTAAGGAAAGTGGATGTAAAACAAAGACAACAGAGGTTATTAATACAATATCTATCTGAATGAATATCCATTTCTTTGACTTCAATTTGGGCTTTAAAGGCAAATTTTACAGCGATATGCAGTTAGTTGGCCAAATTTCTTTACGGTGAAGTGACACTCCGGCCAATAGTTACAAAAATGTTTAGTCATTTAAGTTCAAGCAGTTATTCACTGAAGGAGGCATTCAATTATACACACCTATCATTGCACATTTCACAATACTATGAAGCAAGGAAATGCCATGAAGATGATAGAACGGTTTTGTCCTACAGGCTCCATTCCTAAATTTTAATCCACTTACAAAGCAGATACAGAAATAGGTGTTGAAATTTGCAAAGCGGTTCTATAACCACATTTCCTTCATCTATTTTCCACTTTCATGAATGGCTATGCGTCTGCAACCTTTACATGCTTCATGTTCTGATTTCATAGCCACGGGTTCATGCTGTAAATCTTTAGAAGCCAAGGCAGAGCAGTAATATAGTGCATTCGAGTAGATTTATTGTTTTACTTATCATATACAATTACTGAATCTACAATGTAATCAATTTGCAAGATTCAGTATTCAATGCTATATTATTGAACCATTAAAGAAAATGGTTTGTTATACACAGTTGTACTGCATTTTAAGAGAACCTGTGGCCAGGCTAAAGACATTCAACTAAATGACATCCCTTCCAATGTCAACACAATATGGAAGCATTGTGATTACAGTGATCTGCTACAGGAGCTTCTATGGAGCGCTGTGCAGCAGGATTGTAGGCCAAGGAGTCGATCGTTCCAGTTCCTGGGCTTAGAGCTAGATATCCGCTATCACTGAAAGCTTGCAGGGACACTAAAAACTACTGGGACCAAAACGCTATGTTAAAATAGTGACCGGGCAGCTCTGGGACAACCTGTTGCTATCCCTGTGCAGTTTTAAAATCTTGCTAGGGTATTTAACCATTAGCCGCCCGGCCGCCGGAAAAATGCTGTCGATTTCATTGGATGCCATATGGCGTACTCCCGGGCATGCGCAGTTTGCGCGCTTGCAGAGCCGCGTGGCAAAACGATCTGTCACCGGCCGTGTACCTCGGACACGGCCGATGACAGATCTGAGTACCAGCCCCCCTTGCCGGTACCATGTGACCAATCACAGGTCACATGACAGTTGTATACAATGGATGGCTTCATTCATGCCATCGATTGTATACTAGAATCTAGCTGTGAGTGGTCACAGCCAGGGGCGGACTGACAACTCATGGGGCCCCTGGGCAATAGGGAATCATGGGGCCCCTGTGTCCTTGCCCAAACTCAAAAAAACCTATGAAAAAGGTACCAGGGGCATCTCATGGGGCCCCCTACTGACCCTGGGCCCTCGGGCAGTGCTCGAGTTTTCAAATGGTCAGTCCGCCCCTGGTCACAGCGATCACATGCACATGTCACGTGATTAGCTGTGGCCAAATCACCGCTAAGCACAAAAAAAAAAAAAAAAAAAACCCTGAATGAATCGGTCATTCAGGTAAATGCTTGCTTATAGCAAAGTAATTCTTTGCTATAAGCAAATTGTGTAAAAAAAAAAAAAAAAAAAAATACTGATCACTTCCCCAAAGTAGTATAATGTTACCATAGTAATATTGTACTACTTTGGTCATAGTCAAATATGAAAAAAAAAAAGTGTATAATATATATATATATATTAATATATATATATTTATATAATTTTTTTTCCCATACTGTCACCAGTCAGTGTCACCGCCATGCCAGTTATATGATAATGCTGTACTGCACTGGTGACAGTATGTGTAAAAAAAAAAAAAAAAAAAAAAAAAAAAAAAAAAAGTATTAGTTTAATTTTTTCATTTTCCGAAAAATTATGAAAAAAAAAAATACAAATTCAAAAAACTCGCCATGCCTCTTATGAAGTACGTCGGACTGTCTACTTTGCAAAAAGGGGTCATTTGGGGGATATCTGTACTATTCTGACATTCTTGGACCTCAAGAAATTAGATTGGCTGTCAGTACTTCAGGATTGATCAATATTCAGATCTATCCCATAGTTTGTGAACTCTATAACTTTCCTACAAACTAAATAATACATCCTAAAGAAGAAAAAATAAAAAAGTGAGCGCTCTCTCAGCAGCAGCCAATGCACTCAAGGTAATCACAGCAAAACCCTCAAAATACACAAGAATATAAGAAGTGCGGCGCTAATAAATATATGTCTCAAATGAACTAAAACACAAATATGATAAACAAAAATAAATATATCAGATAAATAATAATGTCCAAATAAAACGCAGGATCTTGCATGAAGTGAAAAAAAAAAGAACCAGGATCCAACAGTAAAATTGCGCACTCACCGGACGCGCTATAAAAAAGCGCATATGTAATATGACCACTGGAAATCCATCATGCGGGGACAATAGCCATCCAGGAACAGGTGATCTCAGTGTAATGGACAACTTCCAGATCCAAAAATCCCCTTAAGACTGGATGAATGATAAGTAAGGGACTCCCTCCGGTGGTGAAGATGAGAAATGGAATTTCCTGAAATATGTTAGCTCCAGATAGGAGCCAAAAAACACCTCATAGTGTAGTATGTAAAAAGCAAAACGTTTATTCCAGAAATTTTTATTGCTAATAATATTATAATATTACTGTAATTTGCTCTAATATCTTTCTTGGTCTAGGTTTATTCAACCCCCCCCCACCCCCGCCGCCCTATTTTTGGTGATATTTGAAAGGGGATGACGCTTCTTTGTATTTTGGCCATTTTTTAATGGCATTTTACTATTATTGATTAAAATTATCATTGCTACCGCGAGTTAAAATTATCATAACCATTCATGTTGGTTTCTCAGTGTTAAATATGAGTGTCAGGGTGTCTTTTGATGTGTAGGGAGCGTATATTTAGACTTAAGGGGATTTTTGGATCTGGAAGTTGTCCATTACACTGAGATCACCTGTTCCTGGATGGCTATCTATTGTCCCCGCATGATGGATTTCCAGTGGTCATACTACATATGCGCTTTTTTATAGCGCGTCCGGTGAGTGCGCAATTTTACTGTTGGATCCTGGTTCTTTTTTTTTCACTTCATGCAAGATCCTGCGTTTTATTTGGACATTATTATTTATCTGATATATTTATTTTTGTTTATCATATTTGTGTTTTAGTTCATTTGAGACATATATTTATTAGCGCCGCACTTCTTATATTCTTGTAAATAATACATCCTAATTTGGGTTATTTTCACCAAAGACATGTAGCAGAATACATCTCGGCCTAAATTTATGAAGAACAATTATTTTTTTGTAAGCTTTTATAACAAAAACAAAGAAAAACGTGGTGTTTTTTTTCAAAATTTTCGGTCTTTTTGTGTTAATTTAGCAAAAAATAAAAAACCCCAGCGGTGATTAAGTACCACCAAAAGAAAGCTCTAGTTGTGTGAAGAAAATAAAATTTTAGTTTGAATGACAATTGCGCGGTCATACAACATTGTACCCAAAGTGTGAGAGCGCTGAAACCTGAAAAATGGCCTGGGCAGGAAGGGGTAAAAGTGCCCGGTATGGAAATGGTTAAACTAGTGTTGTGCTCTGCAGAAGCAATTGCCTACTGAAGAATGACTTAGAACACAGTACTGGGGTTTATCTGTAAAGATATCCGCACAGTTATGGTTGAACTGGATGGACTTGTCTTTTTTGACTAACTATGTAACAAAGCGTAAAACAGAGATTTATGCATGTTGCCTTTCTTTTACTATTCCAGTGCGTTCTAAAAAATACAGCTACATAAATCTTTTAAGGAGTCTGAGGGCTTTTTAACCATGTGCCTACAGGGCACTTATACCCCTTCCTGCCCAGGCCAGTTTTCAACGCTGTCACACTTTGAATGACAATTGCGCAGTCATGCAACACTGTACCCTTATGAAATTTTTATACTTTTTTTGAGACAGAGCTTTCTTTTGGTAGTATTTAATCACCTCTGAATTTTTTTTATTTTTTGCTAAACAAACCAAAAAACCACTGAAAATTTTGAGAGAAAAGAAAAAAAAAAAAAAAAGTTATAAAATTTTGTAAATAAGTGATTTTTCTCCTTCACTGATGCTCACTAATGAGGCTGCAGTGATGGGCACTGATGAGGCACCGATGGGCATTGACAGGCATCACTGATGGGCACTAAAAGGCAGCACTCATATATGGCACTGATAGGCAGCACTGTCTAGCACTGTTAGGTGGCACTGAAAGGCAGCACTGAAAGACACAAAGGCAGCTCAGATGGGCACTGATATGTGGCAATGGTGTGCACTGGTAGGCACTGATATGTGGCATTGATGTGGCACTGATGGGCACTGGCAGGTGGCATGGATGAGCACTGACAGCTGGCACTGATGGGCACTGGCAGGTGGCACTGCTGGGGCTACACTGATCATCAGTGCACATGTCCCCTCTGAGGGATGCCGATTACCGGCTCTCCTCTCCTGTCAGCGTGACAGCTCGTGAGGAGCGAAATGCTGATAACCAGAATTTCCCTATTTACATGCAATCAGCTGTGATTGGACACAGCTGATCACATGACCGAGCCGACATCTTCGGCTCTTTCCGTTGATCAGTGATCCGCTGTGTCTGAGGGACACAGCGCACCGCCAATTGCCGTGCTGCCTGCCCCCGGAGCCGCGCATGCACGGTTAGAATGGGAGGACGTCATAAGACAGAGAACCGCCTTGCGCCCGTCATTACCTTATATGGCGGGCGGGAGATGGTTAAATTAGATCTCTTTCAGCAGTTGTAAAGGCTTTTTTCACAAAATAATAAAAACATGTTATACTTACCTGCTCTGTGCAATGGTAATGCTTAGAGTGGCCCTGCTCATCTGGGGTCCCTTGCTGGCGATCTCAGCTCCTCCTCTTCTGCGTGTGCCCCCATAGCAGCTGCTTGCTATGGGGGCACACCTGCGGGCTTGCTCCTCAGCCAGGCTATGTGCATCCATAGACAAACACAGTGTGGCTTGGCCCTGCTCCCCATGACCTCCTCACAAGATTTGATTGACAGCAGCAGGAGCCAATGTCTCCCCCTGCTGCCTATGTGTCCTGTGAAGTAAGGAGTACAGACCAGCGCCGATGCAGACAACCTTAGCACTGGATCAAGATAGAACAGATGGGAGGGGTGCTAGGGAATGCATTAAGGTAAAAAATGTGATGTCTTTAGAACCACAATAAAGCAAATGTAATATGAACCTTTACCCCCTTGCAGATTAAATTTGCCATTCTGATCTCCTTCCATAACTAATATGAGCTGCCTGAACATTTTTTGCTGAATTCAATCTGGTAATCCTTATACTAGACATAGGTGTTCACTGCAGAACTGTCAAATCAGTAGACCAAGGCAAGAGAGTAACAAGGATAATTTGCTTTTTACATTTTCTTCCCCCAGTCACCCGCCACATAAAGCTTTTTGTCGAATTATCCTTTAATGAAGTTTGGATGAATATTTAATAGTACTTTCCCAGCTCCACAAGAAACAGTCTACATTGTCTGAAAGAGACCATTCAGATTAATATTGAATCACTTACCCCAAGGAGGATTTCCTAAATCTTTGAAGTGAGTTGAAACAGATACTAAGTCAGTTTCTATTTTCAGGTTAATTTCTCCATTTCTATTTGCTTCAATAACCTTTGGGGAAAAAAACAAATATATATACGATATTATAACCTGCGATATTCAGTACTGCAATTTCTAAGTATGACCAACATTAGTGGTCACATACAGGTGAAACTCGAAAAAAATTTGAATATGGTGCAAAAGTTCATTTATTTCAGTGCAGAAACTTAAAAGGTGAAACTAATATATGAGATACTCATTACATGCAAAGCAAGATAGTTCAAGCCGTGATTTGTCATCATTGTGATGATTACGGCTTACAGCTCATGAAAACCCCAAATCCACAATCTCAGAAAATGAGAATATTCCATGCAATCAATAAAACAAGGATTGTACACAGAATAATATCGGACCTCTGAAAAGTATAAGCATGCATATGTACTCAGTGCTTGGTTTGGGCCCCTTTTGCAGCAATTACTGCCTCAATGCGGCGTGGCATGGAAGCTATCAGCCTGTGGCACTGCTGAGGTGTTATGGAAGACCAGGATGCTTCAATAGCGGCCTTTAGCTCTTCTGCATTGTTCAGTCTCGTGTCTCTCATCTTTCTCTTGGCAACGCACCATAGATTCTCTATGGGGTTCAGGTCAGGAAGGTTTGCTGGCCAATCAAGTACAGTAATCCCACGGTCATTGAACCAGGTTTTGGTGCTTTTGGCAGTGTGGGAGGTGCCAAGTCCTGCTGGAAAATGAAGTCAGCATCCTCATAAAGCTCCTCTACCGAAGGAAGCATGAAGTGCTCCAAAATCTCCTAGTAGACGTTGACCCTGGACTTAATGAAGCACAGTGGACCAACACCAGCAGATGACATGGCTCCCCAAATCAACACAGACTTCAGGCATCTTGCAGTGTGTGCCTCTCCATTCTTCCTCCATACTCTGGGTCCTTGGTTTCCAAATGAGATGCAAAAGTTGCTCTCATCAGAAAAGAGGACTTTGGACCACTGAGCAACAGACCAGGTCTGTTTTTCTTTAGACCAGGTAAGACGCTTCTGACATTGTTTGTTGTTCAGGAGTAGCTTGACAAGAGGAATACGACATTTGAAGCCCATGTCCAGGATCTGTCTGTGTGTGGTGGCTCTTGATGCACTGACTCCAGCCTCAGTCCACTCCTTGCAAAAGTCCCCAACACTTTTGAATGGCCTTTTCCTGACAATCCTCTCCAGGCTGTGGTCATCCCTGCTGCTTGTGCACCTTTTTCTTCCACACTTTTCCCATCCACATAACTTTCTATTAATGTGCTTTGATACAGCACTTTGGGAACATCCAACTTCTTTTGCAATTACCTTTTGAGGCTTTCCCTCCTTATGGAGGGTGTCAATGATGGTTTTCTGCACAACTGTCAGGTCAGCAGTCTTTCCCATGATTGTGATTCCTACTGAACCAGACTGAGAGACCATTTAAAGGCTCAGGAACCCTTTGCAGGTGTTATGGCTGAATGAGCTGATTAGAGTGGCACACTTTGAGCGGAGAATATTGCACCTTTTCACAATATTCTCATTTTCTGAGATTGTGGATTTGGGGTTTTCATGAGCTGTAAGCCATAATCATCACAATGATGACAAATCACAGCTTGAACTACCTTGCTTTGCATGTAATGAGTCTATCTCATATATTAGTTTCACCTTTTACGTTGCATTACTGAAATAAATAAACTTTTGCACGATATTCAAATTTTCACCTGTATGTCTGGCCATTTATGGGCAAATGCTTTACAGTGTGACAGAGTTAATTTAATAAAGGATATCGAAAGGATTTCACTTAGCGGAGTGAATTTTTCATTTATCTTAGTAAATGAAATAAAGAGAAGTTAAAATTTACTTTGCAAAAAAATATCCAATCATGCACAAAGTAGGGTTTAAAAAGGAACAAGTGATTTTTGTTTGCAAAATATGAATAATTATGCTTAAGTGATTATTATTATGTGCCATATAATCACAGAAGATTCTTCTGTGAATATATGGCACATAAAAAAATCAAGGATGTAATTTCATTTAATTTAACCACCTCCTGCCCGCCATATAGTACAATGACGGGCGCAAGGTGGTTCTGTCGTTCTGATATGACGTCCTTCCATTCTCACCGCGCATGCACGGCTCAGGGAGCGTGCAGCGCGGCGATCGCCGGTGCGCTGTGTCCCTCGGACACAGCAGATCATGGAAAGAATCGAAGATGTTGGCTCGGTCATGTGATCAGCTGTGTCCAATCACAGCTGATCGCATGTAAACAAGGAAATGCCGGTTATCGGCATTTCTCTCCTCTCGAGCTGTCACGATGACAGAGGAGAGGAGAGCCGGTAATCGGCTTTCCGCGGAGGGGACATGTACACTGATCATCAGGACACTGATGATCAGTGTGCCCTGATGATCAGTGTGGCCCCAGAAGTGCCACCTGTCAGTGTCCATCAGTGCCAGCAGTCAGTGCTCATCAGTGCCACGTGCCAGTGCCCATCAGTGCCACATATCAGTGCCCATCTGAGCTGCCTTTCAATGTCACCCATCAGTGCCGCCTAACGGTGCGCATCAGTGATGCCTGTCAATGCCCATCAATGCAACCTACCAGTGCCTCATCAGTGCCACTTATCGGTGCCCATCACTGCAGCCTCATTAGCACACATCAGTGAAGGAGAAAAATCACTTATTTACAAAACTGTATAACAAAAACTAAGAAAAAACTTTTTTTTTTCAAAATTTTCAGTGGTTTTTGGTTTAAGAAAAAATAAAAATCCCAGAGGTGATTAAATACCACCAAAAGAAAGCTCGGTCTCAAAAATATGATAAAAATTTTATATGGGTACAATGTTGCATGACCGCGCAATTATCAAAGTGTGACAGTGCTGAAAGCTGGAAATTGGCCTGGGCAGGAAGGGGGTATAAGTGCCCGGACAGGAAGTGGTTAAGAAGTAGTTGCAGATCCATGTGAGCACAGTTAGGCTCCAATGAGTAAATGTAAATAGCCCTGTGAGACTAAAATGATGCATGGCAACAAGTTATTCCACTACATTGCCTGAAAATCAGGGGTAGGTTTTCAGATGCTTTTCTTTCTCCTGTATTGGTTAATAAACAAGTGGTAACTAGAGCAAAGCGAAGAAAATAGTGGACTTGGTTGCAAAGATCTTCTACCATGCAGCTACGCCTCTGAGATGGGAATGGAACTAACAATGCAGTTCACAGATCGATTCCTATAGAAAAGCATGTTCCATGCCTGCATGCTACAGAGTGTGACTAGGACCCTTGTACTCTGTAAGAGTGGTATCGTACCCTTGCGGAGTCAGACCAATAACTGCAATCAGCAGGGACTGTGCTGGACATTTGCAAGGAGAGAGCACTGTCACCTTACAAAGAGCAAGCATCTCATTCTGCAGCATGCTGATAGGACACAGGCTTTTTTGTTTTGATGCATCTGGAATTTGACGGATTTAAACTAAAATTTAAATTTGACTTTAAACTGGTGCAAATAATTGGAAGAGATAGAGATCTCAAAGAGAACCAGATGCACAAAACTGTATGGTAGAAACACACAAGCTTAACCACTTCCTGTCCGGACACTCCCCCCCCCCCCCCTTCCAGTCCGGACACTTTTACCCCCATCCTGTCCAAGGCAATTTTCAGCTTTCAGCGCTATCACACTTTGACAATTGCGCGGTCATACAACACTGTACCCAAATGAATTTTTTACCATTTTTTGAGACCGATAAAGCTTTATTTTGGTGGTATTTCTTCACCGCTGGAATTTTTATTTTTTTTGCTATGTAAATGAAAAAGTCCAAAAATTTTGAAAGTGTTTTTTTAATAAAATTTTGCAAATAAATAATATTTCATTATAAATCTTTGCCAAAATTTATTCCGTTATCTTTTTAGTAAAAAAAAAAAAATTTTTTTTACATATTTATTTATTTATTTTACATACTGTCACCCTAGCAGTACAGTGTCACCATGGTGACACTGTACTACTTGTAGGGGGTGATGAGTTTTTTTTTTTTTTTTTTTTTTACACACACATTGCTTTTACACCCATATAGGATGTAAAAGCAATCATTTCTCTTTCTCTCTGTCTGCATTCTTGCAGCCATTGAGAAATACTGTGTGAGCTGTGATTGGTCACAGCTTGTCACATGATACAAGGCTGTTGTGAATAGGCTTGTACCATGTGACCTCTGTGATCATTCACAGATTTCACACGTAGTAAGCAATGATGTCACAAGTGACATCTTGCTTACTACTTTGCATGTGATCACTGATTGGCCAATCAGTGATCACATGATCGGGACCTCATACAGAGGTCCCGTCCGACAATCGGTGTTTCACTGTGTCCAGAGGACAAAGCGGGCACCGGATCGCGGTGCTGCGTGCTCCCAGGCAGCGCGCACAAGCAGGGTGCGGGGAGGCCGTTTATAAACGGCCACCCGACCCTGCACTGCCACCGGCCGGCCATTTATATGCAACAGCTGGTCGGGAAGTGGTTAATACTTCAAAATGTAAAAACTTTTTTTTAAATTGAAACATTACTTTCAATTATTGTGGTTGATTCAAATACATTTCACTTCCTCTTCTTCCTACATTTTATTACATATAACTGAATAAATGTGAGTGTATATAGATTCAACTATTTTATAATTTAATTTAATCTGAATTAGTGTAACAATCTAAAGAAATGACTATCGCTAGAGATAACTGAAAGGGATCTGTGACAATTCCTACACTAGACATGTTTACATAATACCTGTCCCCTTAGGTTTGTATACTGGAAGCCAGAGTCCCACTGAATTTATAATTAACCTCGGTCATATGGAACGGGTGAATCTTCCAAAGGAACTGGTTCTAGCTGACTCGGGTTGCTTCAAAAACAGACCTAAATGTATTTTTAAAAACACAAAATACTATTAATATTTAAAAAAAATAAATTGCGGAATGTTTAACAAGCTTTTCAATTGCCCTTGGTTCTCAGGGAGAATTTTATTTCCCTGTTGAAGCATATAGGATCAAGGTTTATACTTTTTTGTTGCAATTTTTTTGGTCGACTGATGGATGTGTACCTATGTTCAAACAAACTGGAACTGTATGCTTGTATTCTAGATCCTAAAACTCTGAAAAACATCACAAAGTGAGCAGTACTTACTATAAAGTTGCTTAAATTCTTCATTCTCTCAACAACACTCTTCATAGTTTTAATTGCTGGCAAATATATGCTTACCTATGTAAACGAAAATCAAAAAATGAATGTAGTCACAAATAGTAAAATATAGAACTAAAAAGTGCATTCACTTAAATGCCTTTTAAAACTTAGTGTCACTAAACCCAGAACCCTGCATTCACTATATCTGGTCTCCCCGGACCCTGCATTCACTATATCTGGTCTCCCCGGACCCTGCATTCACTATATCTGGTCTCCCCGGACCCTGCATTCACTATATCTGGTCTCCCCGGACCCTGCATTCACTATATCTGGTCTCCCCGGACCCTGCATTCACTATATCTGGTCTCCCCGGACCCTGCATTCACTATATCCAGTCTCCTACAGTACACAGAACATGGAAATGCAATTATTTTAGTAAATATAAACTGCTAATTACCTTTCCTTATCAGAAGTTAGAGCAGTCCTCTGACTTCTACCAGTGTCCACCAGAGCACTGGTTAAAGCTTGTAGGAGGAGTTTTCATTGTCCCCTGATTGTCCTATGAGGCTTCATGACCCCTGACCCTCTGTCTGGACAGTGCTAATCACATACACTCTCCCAAGAAAAAAAATAAAAAAACTTTCTGGCAATACACACCAAACTGAGCATATGTAGCTTGCCCCAAAGGCTCTGTTCTGTCAGCAGATGGATTGGGGACTGTGGAAGGGGAGGATCAGAGAAGACAGGATCCAACATCCTTTTTACACAATGCAGAGCATTAACCTCTTAGGTTCCATAGAGCATATAACAAGCATGCTTTACTGCATATACAGACTGATTTTACTGTTGTGGGTTTAGTAACACTTTAAAAGTCAAACTTTGATGATTTTCTTTTAATTTTCTGTTTTGTTTAGTATAGACTTTGTTGTTTTCAAGTGGACCACCACTAGTCTAACCCAACAGAGGGCCTAAAGTGTGGCCCTAGACACTACCAGTGGACCCCACAATAGCAACGCCTCTTTGTGCGTTGAAGTGCACTGCTTCAAGTTAGGCAGTTAATGCAAAATGAATGAGCTTTACCCAAAGTCCAAAAATGGTGGTCCTGCAGCATTTTTTGCAATATACTGTAATGCAAAGTTTGGGTCATCATCAATGTCAGTGGCTGCAACCCCCCCACCCCTTCTCTCCCTCAGCATTAGTGTTAGTGGATGGATTAGTGCTACAATGCCACCCCCAGGAGGATTTAGACAATGGCAAAAAAAAAATAAAAAACAAAAAACCGGCGACTAGTCTGGTACAACCCTCAAGTGAAGTCTGCCTTCCATGTGTGATGGCAGTCCTTGCAGAATGTGAATTTCCTGACACTGTAGAAATTATTGACTCAGAAAGGCCTTCATCTCTCAGAACTTGGCTTCAACAGCCATGCCATTAACCACTTCCCGACCGGCCGTTGCATATAAACGGGCGGACGGTGGCAGTGCAGGGTCGGGTGGCCGTTTATAAACGGCCTCCCTGCACCCTGCTTGTGCGCGCTCCCTGGGAGCGCGCAGCACCGCAATCCGGTGCCCGCTGTGTCCTCCGGACACAGTGAAACACCGGTCATTGGACGGGACCTCTGTACTAAGTCCCGATCATGTGATCACTGATTGGCCAATCAGTGATCACATACAAAGTAGTAAGCAAGATGTCACTTGTGACATCATTGCTTACTACGTGTGAAATCTGTGAATGATTACAGAGGTCACATGGTACAAGGCTATTCACAACAGCCTTGCACCTTGTGACAAGCTGTGACCAATCACAGCTCACTCAGTACTTCTCAATGAGTACAAGAATGCAGACAGAGAAAGAGAAATGATTGCTTTTACATCCTATATGGGTGTAAAAGCAATGTGGTAAAAAAAAAAAAAAAAAATCACTGTACTGCTAGGGTAACAGTATGTAAAAAATAAATAAAAAATAATATAAAAAAAATAAAATAAAAATGTTTAAAAATTATAATTTTTGGTTATAAACTAATTTGGATTTTTTTTTTTTTACTAAAAAGATAACGGAATAAATTTTGGCAAAGATTTATGATGAAATATTATTTATTTGCAAAATGTTATAAAAAAAACACTTTCAAAATTTTTGGACTTTTTCATTTACATAGCAAAAAAAATAAAAATCCCAGCGGTGAATAAATACCGCCAAAATAAAGCTTTATCTGTCTCAAAAAAATGGTAAAAAATAAATTTGGGTACAGTGTTGCATGACCGCGCAATTGTCATTCAAAGTGTGATAGCGCTGAAAATTGCCCTGGTCAGGAAGGGGGTAAAGCCTGATAAATACAAAATTCCTACAGGTACTTCTATAGCTCCAACAATTTACACTGCCCATTATAGATTGCACATTCACATCAGCCCCTTGCCCTCAAGGAGCTTACAGTCTAAGGTCCCTACCTGATATTTATACATACACATACTAGGGCCAATTTAGACAGCCTACCAGCATGTCTTTTAAGTGTGGGAGGAATCCAGAGTGCACAGAGAAAACCCATGCAGGCACAGAGAGAACATGCAGACTCCAGGCAGGTAGTGCCGTTGTTGGGATTCAGACCAACAACCCGAGTACTGCCAAGCAGAAGTGCTAACCACTTAGCCACTGTGCTGAATCAGGATGGTCTAGGCAATATAGAAGAGCCCATGGAGCATCTACCAGAGGTCTGATCAGGTAAAGCACATCTGCCTGAGCTATGAGGATCACCAGAATGCCCTCCATCTTGATCTTACGGAGCAGATAATGAAGGCATATATCAGAGGGTACTGATTCCACTGCTCCTGCCAGAGGATCTTTGTACCTGGAGACAAACCTGATAGATTTGTTGTTAATCTGGAGGCCATGGAGGTCCACATCCAGTGTTGTGGTAAACTCCACTACTACTGACTACCTATGCAGGGTGGTGGTGGTGGCATGACTGGATGAGATGAGAGAACTCTAATTTGTACCCAGGGCTGTCTGACCAGATGCCAACTAAGACTAACAAGAAGATGAAGTTACCAGCACTGCAAATGAATGCGATTCCCATGTTTATTGTAAAGACAGCGTCACATAAAGGCATAAGAATATGTTACATTGAGAAAGGGACCCTGCGAGTCCCAAAATCATTGGTTTCTTATAGCTTTTATGACGCGGTCTTTACAATAAATACGTAAAACGCTTTGTATCTGGTCTGGCACAACACCCTCTATGATAGTCACTTCGAGCACCCATCATTAACCATTTCAATACCGGGCAATTTTCCCCCTTCCTGCCCAGGCCAGTTTTCAGGTTTCAGCGCTCTCACACTTTGAATGACGATTGCGCGGTCATACAACACTGTACCCCAACTAAAATTTTATCATTTTATTCACACAACTAGAGCTTTCTTTTGGTGGTATTTAATCACCGCTGGGGTTTTTATTTTTTGCTAAATTAACAAAAAAAGACCAAAAATTTTGAAATAAAAACCGCACGTTTTTCTTTTTCTGTTATAAAAGTTTACAAATAAATAATTGTTCTTCATAATTTAGGCCGAGATGTATTCTGCTACATGTCTTTGGGGAAAATAACCCAAATTAGGATGTATTATTTAGTTTGTAGGAAAGTTATAGAGTTCACAAACTATGGTATAGATCTGAATATTGATCAATCCTGAAGTACTGACGGCCAATCTAATTTCTTGAGGTCCCAGAATGTCAGAACAGTACAGATATCCCCGAAATGACCCATTTTTGCAGAGTAGACAGTCCGACGTACTTCATAAGAGGCATGCTGAGTTTTTTGAAGTTGTATTTTTTTTGTCATTTTTCGGAAAATGAAAAAATTAAAAAAATTATTTTCACTATTTTTTTTACATACTGTCACCAGTGCAGTACAGCGTCATCATATAACTGGCATGGCGGTGATCAGGGACACTGACTGGTGACAGTATGAAAAAAAAAAAATTTTTTAATTTAATTTTTTTTTTTTCATATTTTACTATGACCAAAGTAGTACAATGTTACCAAAGTAACATTGTACTACTTTGGGGAAGTGATCAGTATTTTTTTTTTTTTTTACACAATTTGCTATAAGCAAGCATTTACCTGAATGACATCGATTCATTCAGGGTTTTTTTTTTTTTTTTTTGTGCTTAGCTGTGATTTGGCCACAGCTAATCACATGACATGTGCATGTGACCTGCTGTGACCATTCACAGCTAGACAGTAGTATACAATGGATGGCATGAATGAAGCCATCCATTGTATACAACTGTCATGTGACCTGCTGTGATTGGTCACAGCAGGTCACATGGCACCGGCAACGGGGGGCCGGTACTCAGATCGGTCATCGGCCGTGTCCGAGGTACACGGCCGGTGACAGATCGCGGCTCTGCAACCGCGCATGTGCGGGAGGACGCCAAATGGCGTGCACCCGGAAAGGTAATACATTTTTGCTGCTGCCAAACGGCTATAGGCCGGGCGGCTAATGGTTAAAAGGTCAAATACTGTGGGGATTGCATTTTTTATTTAGACTTTACAAAGGATAACAAACGTATGGAAAGTGGGGGTGCCCCTTTATGTTTGAGGACTTCTCTGCAGGATTGGGGTATTTATAGGCCCAGCGTTTGCAGATGAAATGGGCTCAAGGCTTGAGTGTGGCCTTAAAGTTTAAAGCCTGGGAACAAAAAAAGCAATAGTTCTTGGTCTCTGGCGGTGGCTGTGGTGGGTATGGTGAGGTGGTAAGGTTTGATGAGGGTGTGCAACTCTGAGGACACATTGTTCAACGAAGAACATGCAAAGTGGATGCTTTTAACATCACTGCTCCTCAGACTAACATGTTTATAGATAGTAGACTCATTCAGGAAATAAGACTGCAGATATCCACCTACCAGTCACCAGTACATGACCCATCTAATGTTCGCAGCATTAGCTCTAAATGCTCAACAAATACGGGATTAGAGTGAAAGGAAACCAGATTTCTTTTTATAATTGGCAACCATTCCCCTAAGTTTGACCGTCTAACATCAGAACCATAGCATGTTGCAATGCAGGGATTGAGAGAGAAAATAGTGTTTTGAAAGGTTCTCCAAAAGCCCCACCCAGCAGGGATTCACACAGCTGCACAAAGTGGCCAGCTCACCCAGTATGTAGAAAAGTCTTGATTGAAGAAAAATCTCAGAGAAAAAAAAATATTAAATGTTTTCCTCAGTAGTGAAAAGATGCCCATCCATTCTAGGCAAATAAGGCATGCTGGGAGTGGGAGGGGTTTTACCAGGTTGTTCACTGTTTTTGCTCTGTATTCAAATCCTCCTGTAGGCGGCAGTATAACCTAAACCTCTATAAATCCTGAGCCTCTAAACGATTGAAGAATAAATACGTTTTCTAGTAGAGAAAATGTATTATAATAAAATAATTTCCTGTCCAGATACGTATTAGATATTAAAAAGGAATAGAAGAAAAATCTCATAATTAAAAACCGACAGACATTCTCTTTCCCACTCTAGCCAAAACAAAAAAAAGTGTTGACTGGAATTATATACATAGAAAAACACTCAACAATGGCAACAGGCCAGCTTCATCAAGCTGCATTAAGTGATAATGTATGTAAACCTAGCAAAATGGTGTAGCTTGAAATTAGAAATGATGTATCTTCTGCACTATTTGCCAAACCGTTTTTCATAACTAAATAGCTGGAGAACAAGGCAAGCTGAATTTGCCTGCATACTTTTTTTGGCCCACATTGCGTTTCTAAGAAATAATCAAACACGACTTGTAAACATGGTCTAATCGGGATTAATTTTGCACAATATAAAGTGAATATTGCTGTAACATATTATATCCAATTAAAATCTGTATCACACATTACATAAATCCAGTCATAGTTTATTGGTATGTGTACAAATAAGTTACCGCATCAAATCATTACTACACTATTACTGTTGGCTTTTTCCACCATGCTTTTTGTTCAGGCAAGTAAGATTGTGATTAAGAATCTTTTTCAAGTTTCAAAAAGTAGAAATAGCAATTCAGAGTAGATGATTTAAATTTTATGCTCTTATCAAAGTAGCAGTAAGAAAACCTAAAGGTACTCACATCAAAGTCTGGTACAGTAGGTTCTTTAAAGTCATTCCATAGCCTTCTGGGAATGACGCTCACGGGGATATCATGCGTAACAATACGACTGCTGCTTGATAAAGAAGGCTACAAAGATATAGAAAAAACAGTAAACTTAAACAACTTCACAATATTTTTAATGTTCTATGACTCCTGAAGCCTGAGAGCATTCTGAACTTTGGTTGACATAGAAATTATTTTTGAGACTATTTACTAGGTGTATATAAAATTTGGGGAAATGCCTTTTATATCTGTTCCAACATCACCATTGGTTTCTTCTATAGTCTTTGCTTTTAATTTAAAGTTAAAAGGCTAAAATAACTAAGTTTCCCCCAGTCTGTCCAAATGTGGCGTAGCCTCCCTGGCGGTATTCCCGAGTGTAGCTCGGGGTAAAATTTCAGTACCACAAGCGGTAACCCCGAGCTACACTCGGGAATACCATGCGGCGCTGCTCTGCGATCCCTCAATCACTTACCTTGTCCTGCGCTCCCGCGATGTCCCTCCTGCAGTGTCCCCGGCAATGTCCTCCGGCCGATGCCGGCATCTGTCATCTGGGTTCCGTCCCCTGCAAGCGTCGGGACGTACGGGGGACGGAACGGCAGGAAATTTGAAAATGACACTCACTAAAATCACATAGTAAAACATTACTGTACCAAACCATTTCACATACATTTTGTCCCGAGTGCTTTGTCCTGTGCCCTGCCTGCATTTTTACTGTTCTTTCTGCCTGGAAACTGAGAAACGTCCATGGCGTCCAAAAAGCGTCCCTTTAGGTCAAAATCGGTTTTAGACCGGCTAGAGAACAGTGATAGTAAATCAGAACCACTTGCAGAATTGAGTGATAATGATTCGTGGGGGAAATTCGTCATCAGACACTGAAAACAATTTTGCAACTTTGCTCAGCGATGTGCTAACTTGGCGCTATATTTCAAATTTCAGTGTTTTTGGTTTGATTATATTATTGAATAAATGTATTATTATTATATTATTGAATTTATTATTATTGTTTTATGATTATTTATTAAATTATAATTTATGTTTTCGCGTTTCAAATTTTATCCTACCCAGGATGTTTACTAGACTCTTGTTCGGACAGATTTCAGTGAGTTATTCCTAAGAATTACAGGCCTACCATATAAAACACCAAATTTCCATGCAAAATAATGGTACCGCTTTCAGCACCAAAATTCTGAAATAATCATACCGCCAGGGAGGTTAATAAAGTGAAAAATGTGACTAGGATAGAAGATTTAATCCATTCACAAAATAAAAAAACGCCCTGGATATTAAAAAGCATGGAGAACCTGGCATGTATTCATATTCTCAAGAGGAAGGGTGATGGCAGTTAGCAAGCGTTGACTGAGTGTAGCTTGTCTAACTCAACAACTGTACAGCTGTTATTCCCATTCAATGATAATAGCTAAATTACATTTTTTTCTTAAGATAAATCCCCTTTCTCATCATAGTAGTTCTTCCATCATTTAACGCTGACTTATTTCCCCCATTCTTCCCTTCCTCTATAAATACAGACTTCACCAGTTCTAGGAAGTCTCTTGATTTTTTTTCCCTGTGGTTTACATATTTAAATTCTGAGTTATTTTACCTATATTTGTATTAGTACATGCTATAGAAAATCAGTTACAATGAGTAAGTAATAGCAATATGCAATACATCCTCGGTCTCTGATCTTTCTATACTGGTTGCACTTTGATTGCTCATTTTAAATTTCCCATGTTCTGTTCCCATACAGCTGGCCTATTTCTATCTATGGAGACATGAATTGAGAAATGATTTGTAAGAGTATGGTTATTTTACACTCATGTAACATTTACAGTGTAATTGCTATCAGATTTGTGACCTTGTTGAATCCTATACAGTAAATAAAAGAATTAGAAAAAAAAATAAAAAAATTAAAAGGCTAAAGCCTAATATTTGCAAGCTAAAGGAAAACGTGGTTTGAAAAATACATAATAGACATAATGACCTTTTACTGTTTATTAAAATAAAAAAAATTAAAATTATACAATCAGTACATAAAATACTAGTGATAGAAATTGTTATTTACATAATATTACCCGTTACCAGGGGCGGACTGACCATTTGGAAACTTGGGCACTGCCCGAGGGCCCGGGGTCAGAAGGGGGCCCCATGAGATGCCCCTGGTACCTTTTTCATAGGCTTTTTTGAGTTTGGGCAAGGGCACAGGGGCCCCATGAGTTGTCAGTCCGCCCCTGCCCGTTACCAAAGAATTTTACAGTAGAGTATAAGTGCTGCACAGACTGATGGCACTATATACATCCTGTATTATAATAATAATATACAAAAAAAAAAAATTAAAAAAACCAAAAACAAACATACATGCATTGTAACACATGGAACAGAACTAGATACTAGGGGGTCAAATTATAAAGGATTTTCTGGACATTCATTCGTCTGTACTTTTGAGCATTCAGCTGTCATCTTCAAAAGGATTAGCCCTATTTGTCAATAATTCTCAGAGAATATGCCCAGCAGCATACCTCATAATAGATACATTTGAGCTACAAGACTTACATTTAAACAATAATCACCCATCAGAATACAACATAACAGATTTCAATTGCAAACAAAATGTCAAAACATTCAAATATGATTTATTCATCAGCTGGTGTGTTACACATATAGTGAATCTTCTGAAAAAGACAGCTAAATGCTATAAAAACACAAAACGACAAATATCCAGCATATATTCGTAGCAATAAACTGCAGCATGTCAGCATTTTAGTGCAGCCATATGCTGCGTTGCAGTGTGAATGGGACACATAGGAAACAATTGTTTCCTATGTGACCCTGCAGTAAAATGTCTGTCAGTGTACATAGAGTGAATTCACCCTTGAAAGCATGTCCCTCTATACACACACACACACACACACTAACACACACACACACACACTATAGGTTCCCACTATGGACACAGGACCGGGCCCTGAGATAGCAGGTCTACCCTGGGACACAGGACCGGGCCCTGAGATAGCAGGTCTACCCTGGGACACAGGACCGGGCCCTGAGATAGCAGGTCTACCCTGGGACACAAGACCGGGCCGAGATAGCAGGTCCTTCCAAAGTGGCAATACCCAAGGCGGATGTGTTGCTAAAGCCGCCAGCATCGAAAACCACGCTCGTCGGGGCCAATATGGAGCTATTAGGATCAGGGAGGTCCGCCCTGCTCTGAATATCCTTAACACTGCAGGCAGCAAAGGGACTGGGGGGGGGGGGGGGGGAGCATAACACAGGGGAAAATCCCACTGCTGCGCTAGAGCATCCCCTGCCAATGACCCGTCCCACCGACTTAGCGAGAAAAACATTGGAACTTTGGTGTTTTGGCTTGACGCAAACAGGTCTATGGGTGGAGACCCCCCACTCCCTTACGAGTGGCTCCCTGTCTGTTCACATAGGCTACCACGTTCGAATTATCTGAGAGGACGCGAACGTGTTGGCCCTGTATCAATTCCCGGAAGGAAAGAAGGGCCCGCCAAACTGCCCCGAGTTCTTTCCAGTTTGAGGACTCCCTCCTCTCTTCCCGAGACCAATAGCCCTGTGCCACGAACTCCCCCAGGTGTGCTCCCCACCTTTTGAGCACTTGCGTTCAAAGCAACCCCTGGGTTAAATTGGCTGCTTTCCTCCACCACCAGAGGGACCTCTTCACCCTGGGGGGTATCCATAGGAGTCTAAGGATGCCTGCCGACGATCCCAGATGCTCAAAATGAACAGCTGGAGGGGCCATAGGTGTAACTGCCCATTGTACCGCCGGAATGGACGAGGTTAGAAGACCCAGAATTGACATGGCTACCCTTAAAGATACCCCCTGGCTCTCTAGCAACCGTCTGATTCCCCCGTCTAACTTTAGGATCTTTTCTGGAGTCAGAAAGGTTCTTTGACGGGTGGAATCTAGTATGTAGCCCAGATATACCATCCTCTGGGCCAGGACTAAACTGGACTTGGCCAGGTTTATCAGCCAGCCCAGACCCTCCAAATGCCTTTTCACCACGGCTATATCCTGCGACAACTGTTCTTTCGATTTTACGAACAACAGGTTGTCCAGGTAGGCCACTATTGAAACCCCCTTCAACCGAAGTGGCACCAGGGCCTCGGACATGACCTTCGTGAAGATTCTCGGAGAGAAGGAAAGTCCAAAGGGCAAGGCCCGAAATTGCAGGTGATGCGTCCTCGCTGAACCCTGCACTGCTAATCTGAGAAATTTTTGACAGGTTTCCGCAAAGGGAACGTGCAGATAAGCATCCTTTTTAGGTCTATAGAGGCTAGAAAAGAGTAAGAAGATACCTGACCGTAAATATTGAATCCATTCGGAACCTCTTGTACCTGATGGCCTTGTTCAGAGGCTTCAGGTTTAGAATCAGCTTGTAAGCTCCCGTGGACTTTCGGATGACAAAGACATGCGAGTAAAAACCCCTGCCGATCTCTGCAGCGGGGACTTTGACCACAACGTTCTGCTCCTCTAACTCCTGTAGAGAAGTGAGTAAAGCTGCCGCCTTTTGTGCACACCTTGGCAGGTTCGTTACCAACAACCTGAGTGGTGGTGGGCTTGAAAACCCCAGGCGGTACCCCCTTCTTACTATATTCAGGATGAAGGGGCTGGAGATTTCCGCTTCCCACTGTGGGAGGAAGACCCCCAATCTTCCTCCCACTGGGGGAACAAAGTCATTGCGGTTTCTGGGGCTGCTCAGGCAGGATGACGGAAATTTGCTCCTCCTTTGCCCCTTCCTCTCTGCCCCCCATGTCTTTCTGCATTTCTGGCCTTTTGGGGATGAAACTTCTTTGCCCCCTGCAGCTTCCTCTTAAGAGGAAATGCTTTCTTCCTGTCTGCCGTGCGATCAAGCACCATCTCTAGCCCTGGGCCAAAAAGGAAATCCCTGTGAATGGGATGAAACAAAGTTTGACCTTGGAGGCAATGTCTCCTTGCCACGTCTTGAGCCAGAGAGCTCTACGGGCCAAATTAGTAAGGGCCGCAGACCTAGCTGTCATTCTAACAGACTCCGCAGAAGCATTCGCTACGTAGCCCACCCCCTGCAGTAAAGTCTGAAAGGAAGCTAAAATCTTCTCTTCCGGAGATTCAGCCACGATATGTGCCTGCAGTTGCGTAAGCCAATACTCCATGTTCCTGGCCATAACCGTAGTGGCCATGGCAGGTTTTAAGTTGGACAACATAGAGTCCCAGGACTTCTTAAGTAGTGAATCCACCCTCCTGTCCATAGTGTCTGACAGGACCCCCATATCTTCATAGGCCAAGTCCATTCTCCTGGCTATTTGAGAAAACGCAGCATCTAACTTGGGGCTCTTATTCCACAAAGCAGATGGGTCTTCGTCAAATGCAAACCTACGTTTGAGGGATTTGGCAAAGAAAGTCTTCCTTTCTGGGTCCTGCCATTCCCTTTTAATAGTCTCCACCAACACCTCATGGATGGGAAAAATCCTATGTTTCTGCTCTTCCATGCCCTGATACAGTTGGCCATGTAACGTCAGGGGCTTCTTATCCTCTTTAATGTCCAGGGTGGCGTAGATTGCTCCCAGCAGGTAGTCAACCTCCTCCAGGGACAACTTATATCTAGAGGGGCCTCTAGGTTCATCTGAGGTGCCCTCCCCATCTGAATCCTCCTCCGAATTTGAGCCCAGGGATGGATCGCCCTCAGCCACCTCACACCCCTGGCCTCCCGTCCCTCTGCTAGTAGAAGGGACCACCTCAGTGTGCTGCGGTGGAAGGGGTGCAGTACGCGCCTGGGGCAAGGCCAAGTTCTCAACCAGAGACTTAAAGGAATTGAAGGTATTCGTCAGCTCTCTAACCGACTTAACCAGGTCTCCCTGTGAAGGAATCTCCTCCCTAACAAGCCCCTTAAAACAGGACCCACACAGCACCTTCTTACAAGAGTCCCTGAGGGTCACTTTGCATGAAGGGCACTTCCGCTTAGACCCCTGGTGTGTCTTGGGCTTTTCACAGGCTTTCACCTGCATAACAAGAAGAGGAGATGCAGGGGACCCATTACCTCTAGGGAACGTCTCTGACCGCTTGCCCCCCCCCCCCTTTTTCCCCTGGCAGGGAGTAGGAGCTACAAACCTGGGCTCTCCCCCGGCACCTCCGACCACCAGAGGGCTGGGAACACCCCCTGGAGCTAGGGGCCCAAAAGGTAGGGGAAGCAAGGCTCCACTGAGCCGCCTACCTGCAGTTGGCTGATGCTGGCCTCGCCTGGTCCCGCTGCCTCTGCTCCGGACATTGTCAGGTAGGTGGTCGCCTGAGTGCTGTGTCGCCTGCCTCTGCAGGATACAGCACTCGCACCGCCATAGAACACTGCCCCTCGTGTCTTCTTAGGCCGCAGCCGGACGCCGCTTCCCGGGAGAAGTCCCGCCTCTTCCGCCGGAAATGACGTCTCCCGTCAACCAGCTCAGCTCCAATGCCGGCACAGCGTGGGACAGCGGGACTCCTCCCCCAGTCCCTCTGGACACGAGGGTGCCTGGCTCACCAACACCCCGGTATCAGGTCGGTGAGGTAGTTTGGGGCAGCGTTATGAATGGCTTTGTATGTCAGTGTTAGTAGTTTGAATTTGATGCGTTGGGCAATCGGGAGCCAGTGAAGGGATTGGCAGAAGGGGGTGGCAGGAGCGGTTGGTAAGGTGGATGAGTCTGGCCACTGCGTTCAGGATAGACTGAAGCGGGGATAGTCTGTGATGAGGTAGGCCGGTGAGAAGAGAGTTGCAGTAGTCCAGACGTGAGATAATAAGGGAGTGAACGAGTAGTTTAGTAGTGTCTGAGGTTAGGAACGGACGTATTTTGGAGATGTTGCGGAGGTGGTGCCTGCATGAGCTTGCTAGCGATTGGACATGGGGTTGGAAAGACAGGTTTGAATCTAAAGTGACACCTAGGACTTTGGCTTGCGGGTGGGACTGATGGTGGCGTTGTTGGTCGTGAGAGAGGGCGGGGGGGCGCAGGCTGGGGGGAAAACTAGGAGCTCTGTTTTGGAAAGGTTCAGTTTGAGGAAGTGGAGCAATATCCAGTCTGATATGTCGTTCAGGAGGTGAGTGATACGGGCGGAGACTGAAGGGGTGAGGTGAGGGGGGGGGGGGGGGGGGGGGGGGGGGGGGGGGGGGGGGGGGAGAGGTAAATTTGAGTGTCATCGGCGTAGAGGTGATAGTTGAAGCCGTGGGAGTGTATCAGTTTGCCGAGGGAGGAGGTGTAGATGGAGAAGAGAAGGGGCCCGAGGACAGAGCCTTGGGGGACCCCAACAGAGAGGGGGAGAGAGGGGGACCTCTCTAGGACTATCACACAGGAAATGTCAGAAATAATAAATAGTATGACAACAGTGTTCTTATGAAAGCTGAATTTCACCATGAGTTCCACAGTCAGACTAGACTTGTAATTTGATGAGCTAGTAAATAAAACATCTTTGAAGAATGCATAATTGAACTAACCAAATATATACCTTAAAGTGCATACAAAGGCAAATTTGGATGGAATGGGGAAGGTTCACACTCTATGTCCAATTTTTTGTGCTGTTAGTGTCCCCTCCAGGCATATTCACCCCTCCATTGTCACCAAGAGAGAACATAAGGGGGAATCCAAAATTTCAGAGTTGTCATTAGAGCAAGAGAGGTAAAATTTTACATTAGAAATACCTGTTCCTTTGACAACTTTCTAGGATGAATATTGTATTTATTTTGGAGCGATTATCTTTTCCTTTTTAGTTCCATCTCCAAAACAGGAAATTTCCCAGGGGACACAGACAGCAAAATAGAACAAAAAAACGGTGGTAGCGTTATAGGTAACGCTGAAGGAGCGCTGGGAGAGATAGGAGGAGAGCCAGGAGAGAGCGGAGTCTCTGATGACGAGGGAGTG
The DNA here is from genome assembly GCF_062004578.1 of Staurois parvus. Taxonomy (NCBI): domain Eukaryota; kingdom Metazoa; phylum Chordata; class Amphibia; order Anura; family Ranidae; genus Staurois; species Staurois parvus. The sequence goes on along the minus strand of NW_028317873.1, from coordinate 502,517 downwards.
TAGTTTATCGAGGAGGAGGGGGTGGTCAACTGTGTCGAAGGCCGCGGAGAGGTCGAGGAGTAAGAGGACGGAGTAGTGGCCATTAGCTTTGGCGGTTAGCAGGTCATTAGTGATTTTGAGTAGTATTAAACTCAAGAGCAAACGCTTTTTACATTGCAGCTTACCAACTCTTAAAATGTGATGGCTGCATTAGTTTTCTTTTTTATGGCTCTTTCTTCTATTTTCATCTGGTAAGTCAGCCAGTTAGTGTTGTGTTTCAACAGAACAAGCTGTCTTGCAGATGTAGCAGTTAGAAGGGTTGGGACAGACCATTTACCACTGACAGTGGTGAATACAATGATCAGCTTTTATTTATATACATTCACTGGCAACTTTACTAGCTACACCTTGCTAATACTGGTTTGGATCCCCTTCAGAATTGGCTTAATTCTTTGTGGCATGGATTCAACAAGGTGTTGGAAACATCCATCAGAGATTTTGGTCCATATTGACATAAAAGCATCACGCAGTTGCCGTAGATTTGTCGGCTGCACATCCTCGAACCATTGATACAAGGCAGGATGGATCCATGCTTTCATGTTATTTATGCCAAATTCTGACTCTACCATCTAAATGTCGCAGCTGAAATTGAGTCTCATCAGACCGGGCAACGTTTTTCCAATCTTCTATTGTCCAATTTTGCTAAGCCTGTGCGAATTGTAGCCTCTGTTTCCTGTTCTTAGCGGACAGGCGTGGCACCTGGCGTGTGGTCTTCTGCTGCTGTAGCCCATCTGCTTTAAGGTTTGATGTGTTGTGCCTTCAGGGATGGTATTCAGCCTTTCTATTATAATGAACCAGTATGCCCATTTTCCTCTGACATCAACAAGCCATTTTTGTCCACACTACTGCCGCTCACTGGATATTTTCTCTTTTACGGACCATTTTCTGTAAACCCTAGAGATGGTTGTGCATGAAAATCCCAGTAAATCAGCAGTTTTTGAAATACTAAGACCAGCCTGTCTGGCACCAACAACCATGCCACGTTCAGAGCCACTTAAATCCCCTTTCTTCCCCACTCTGTTTGGTTTGAACTTCAAGTCATCTTCACCACATCTAGATGCCTAAATGCATTACGTTGCTGCCATGTGATTGGCTGATTAGCAATTTGTGCTACTAAGCAATTGAACAGGTATACCTAATAAAGTGGCTGGTGAGTGTACATTTACTAAACGAATGGTTCAAACTATTTGTTCAATCCTGCCTTAACCACTAGCCTACAGGACACTTATACCCCCTTCCTGCCCAGGCCAATTTCCAGCTTTCAGCGATGTCACGCTTCGAATGACAATTGCACGGTCATACAACACTGTACCCATATGAAATTTTTATAATTTTTTTGTGACAGAGCTTTATTTTGGTGGTATTTAATCACCTCTGGGTTTTTTATTTTTTCTTAAAACCAAAAACCACTGAAAATTTTGAAAAAAAAGTTCTTAATTTTTGTTATAAAATTTTGTAAATAAGTGATTTTTCTCCTTCACCGATGTGCGCTAATGAGGCTGTAGTGATGGACACTGATAAGATGCACTGATTGACACTGATAGGTGGCACTGATAGGTGGCATTGACAGGAATCACTGATGGGCACTGAAGGGCAGCACTGACTGGCAGTACTGATAGGTGGCACTGAAGGGCAGCTCAGATGGGCACTGATATGTGTCATTGATGTGCACTGGTAGGCATTGTGGCACTGATGGGCACTGGTACGTGGCACTGTTCAGCACTGACAGCTGGCACTGATGGGCACTGACAGGTGGCACTTCTGGGGCCACACTGATCATCAGGGCACACTGATCATCCGTGCCCTGATGATCAGTGTACATGTCCCCTCTGCGGAAAGCAGATTACCGGCTCTCCTCTTCTCTGTCAGCGCGACAGTTCGAGAGGAGAGAAATGCCGATAACCGGCATTTCCATGTTAACATGTGATCAGCTGTGATTGGACACAGCTGATCACATGACCGAGCCGACATTTTCGGCTCTTTCCGTGGATCGATGATCCGCTGTGTCCAGGGGACACAGAGCACCGCCGATCGCTGCGCGCTCCCTGAGCCGCGCATGCGCGGTGAGAATGGAAGGATGTCAAAAGACGACCTATCAGAACGAGAGAACCACCTTGCGCCCGTCATTGGACTATATGGCGGGCGGGAGGCGGTTAAAGTGTATGTGTAAAAACCTTTTTGTGTTTTGTCTAGTGGGGAAAGGTTACAAGTTATGACACTTTGCCTAGGTTGACACTGTAGCAGGTCCAGGAATGGGTGTAGATCGCACGTGTTCCTCTACCCACAGGCAAAACTCTCTGCTCTTTTACCGACACGCAGGGGTCCCAATGCGTCAGTAACCTGGTTAACTTTCAAGTTCTTTTTTTTTTTTTTTTTTTTAAAGGGTCAGGCACATTTTCCCTGCACTTCCCGCAGGTAAAGCAGCATATTCAAAGAATGAGCTACTCTGTCCACGCATATGCAAGCAGGACCCGCCAGATGTGAACCTAAGCCTTTTACTGCAGTCTGTGTCCCTGATTTGGAAATTTAACCCATTTCTCCTGATAACACTGTTCAACAGGTAAAAAGTTTTGGGCATAAAATTAGCTAATCTTACATAATTTTGGGGTGCTGAAAACGAAAATGACCCTAAAAAATGTTGATTGGCTCTAGTTTCCATGATATATTCACCCATCTAATGACGTAAGCCATTCAAAATTATGATGCAACTTCAGCTGCATATTGCGCAATTGATACTGGTGACCAATAGAAAATTGCATGTATACTGAGATGATGCAATATTAGCCTTTAATTGCATCACTTCACTGCATAAAAGCTGCAGTATCTGTAGCTGATTGTAGTTCGACAGCGTCTTTACATTTCGTTTTATGCTTATATAGGCTACTCAGTAATGCCTCGAACTTGTGTGAATAAAGCAGATAATTTCTGCTATATCTGCGGTGAAATAACTTTTATCTCACAAAAAAGGAGGATAACAGGAATGATTAAGAAAGCCTACAACTTGTATTTTGGCTGCAAGATAGGAGACCAGGACAAGAGCTGGGCACCACATATATGCTGCAATTCTTGTGGGACGGCACTGGAGCAATGGTTGAATGGAAAAAAGGCATCTATGCCTTTCGCTGTGCCAATGATTTGGAGAGAGCCAACAGATCATGTTAGTAATTGTTACTTTTGTATGGTGCCTCCAATTGTAAAAGGGCTAAATAAGAAGAAAAAGTTATCTGTGCACTATCCAAATATTCCATCGGCAATACGTCCAGTTCCTCATGGAGAGGGGCTACCAATTCCTAAAGCACCAGAATCCTTCGTGGTTGAGTCAAGTGAGGAAGAACCTGAAGCGTGTAGTCACGTGCAGTTGTAAGAGATGGCCCTTTCCTCGAATACAAGAGAAAAGCCAAGAGAAGCAAAACCGACACAAACTGAAGACAAAACTAGTGAGAATCCTAAGTATTAAAATGATTCAACTTAGCTTATGGCTATAATTTTTCTTGGTAATCCTATGCAATATATTATGCCATTTAGGCTTTGTTATGTAGTCAATATCACTTGCTTTATATTTGTGGAAAGACATCTATCTATATAATTATTGTGCATTATGTAGTCATTACGCCTATAGTAGAAAACTTTCCGTTTACAGAAAAACTAGAGCCAATTGACAAATTTCATTGTTATATTTGAACTCAGAATGTGAAATTCATTAAGAAATGGATCCTTTTGTTTCCAAAACTGGCAAAAAATAAAAATTTGTTGAACAGTGTAATCATTGTTACCCTGATAGAAAGTAAGCGGAAAGGACTTTGCTAAACTCCTTGCAGTGTAAATACCTGGAGAGATTTTTTTCCCTTTTGTATTGCATTATACATTAAAGTGTATATATGGGCAAACTTTTTTTTAAGTTTTGAAGGGAAGGTTTTACTGTTTATGCTCTGTTAGGGAGATTTCCCTTCATTTTCTGTATTTGAGAAACAGAAAATTAAAGGCAAACTCCCCAAAGGTAGGAGAATTCCTTTCTTAAAGTGGAACTTCACTCTCTCAATCGACATGGACTATTTTTAACCCTTATGCCGCTAGCTTATGCCTGAGCCAAGGGCAGTTGGATTCCAGGAAGTAAATGCTACATGAATGATCTGCCCTTACGCAAGATGGCCACTACCGGAAAGCCAGGGGGTGTTTTTCAAAAATGATTTTGCAGCAAAATAAAGCATGGAGACATGGGTGGATGGGGAAGTTTGTAATGAATATTAAAAATGAACTAAATGGAATTTTTGGTTTGTGGTGCTCAGATGCAGTGTAGTTCCACCTTAAACAGTATATTTGGTGATCAGATTTCCCCTCCTCTTAAAAAATCATCTAAAAATGTAGACATTGCAGGGATTGAAATGGACACATGGAGGTCTATTTATAAAAAAAAAAAAAAAAAGTTGGATAAATGTGACAATTTGCCCGTCCTTGATGTAGTATTTTCAAAAATGTTTTTTTATGCCTAAAAAATACCCTATATTCCCCATCACACCTGTCTGCTTTGATGAATTGTGTTAATATGTATTATGTTGTCCATTAACATGCATTGCAGCCCATTTATTTGAAAACTCCTGAAGGGACACAAAAAAAAAAAAATACTAGCACCTTTCTTTTTTTTTTTTCTGATGCAGTGCACCACAATGCAATAGCACAGGCGTTTAGGAGGTAAGATGGGGTGGCATTCAAATCAAATAGCATCCCAATGAACCAACGCACATAAAATGTTATTGCAACTCAATGGTGAGAAGCTCCCCTAAATCTACCTTTTGTCATTTATTTGCTGAACTCTTTAACAATTAGACATTTTTCTCGATGCTGGAACTTTATATTTTATTGCAAGTAATAAACTTACCTTTTACCTTACAGGAAAACTCCGGGCCAAATTTTTTTTATTTTCCCATGCGCCCTTACTGCATGGGCTAAACTGATTGTTTTTGTCTAGGGGTGAAGAGAAAGGAGATATGCCTACCTAATCCCTCGATCCCGAGTGCAAGACAGGTCCTGACTGCTTCTGCCCCCCTCCCATTTGCACACTAGTTGTCTTGTGAATGGATTGTTCCTGATGTCATCAAGCCCAGAGACTGACTCTAGACGTGAGGATGGCAGGAGCAGTCCACCGCTGGATGTGGGGGAGCGCTGTTTTCCAGAGGATTGAAGGATTTGGTAAATATAGCTTTTCCTTACACCCCTGGACCAAACAAGCCGTTAACCCATGCAATAATAATAGTATACAAGTATGAAAGTGAGCACTTAAAATTGAGCCGCTGTACACCGAAAGGTACCAAGTATAATAAATAGAGGTGCAGCGCTAAAAACCACATCAAAATAATAAAGAATTAAATATCAGTCAATTGCTAGTGACCAACACCCTTAAAAGGATATATATCAAGAAGTTACAATATTTCCAATATCAGGAAAAATAAAGTAACAAAAGTGCAAACGCACATCCAAGATGGTGACTTCTAGTGATAGATGGTGAAGTGACAGTCTATATAATGTGAAACTCTTATTCGAGTGATCCACTGTGCATCTTCTGGTGATCAAATGTGCAAATTACACACTCACCAGATGCATAATTCCATCATGCATTTGAGAAAATATCACATCTCAGTGGGTCAGCTGGGTCCTCCTATGGACTCCTCTATCCTGGTAAGGACTTCCCTCTGGTTCATCAATGGGATGCCGCACCTCTCAGCTCCTCTCTAACTGGGCTCTGTGGGTGGTAGGCTCAACAGGAGCCCCAAGAAAGGATGCCAAAATGGCATGATATCGTTTCAACAGGGGATATTTATTGATCCATAGCAGGAATAGACAAACCGTATAAAACAGACTGACCATGAGTTGAATCAAGATGGCCGCCGGACCAGCATGGGCCCTGGCGGCTTGACGTCTGGACACTGCAGCTCTTCCCTTACGCGTTTCGTGCTCCAGCACATATTCATAGGGAGTGTGCCTGCAAACCCATGCAATGCAGGCACAGCCCCACTGCATAGGAAAATAAAAATTTTGCCCGGAGTTCTTCAAATTCCTCCTAAAATAACAGTGCACACCCTGACATATTACTGTGTTTAGACACTCCTTTATGTAGCCTAACAGCTGTATATATGTTGTGTGAGATCATCCAAGGCACTGCGCTTCTGACTATAGAAGCTAGGTTGCTAGTTGGACTGACAATTGGTTTCCTAAAGGCTTGCTGGAATGGAGGAAGCAGCACCTATAGACCTGTAGTGCAAAGAACTCCCAGGTTTGGCTTCATTATAATTTGTGGATTTGTGCATCCCCTGCCTCTCCTGCTGCTTTTTAATAATTAATTATGGGTCTTCAGAGGCAGCTATAATATCAGGAAACAAAGCCCTGCAGGATAGTTGCCTTTTAACCTCCCTGGCGGTATGATTATTTCAGATTTTTGGTGCTGAAAGCGGTTCCATTATTTTGCATGGAAATATGTAGTTTTTTTATTGTAGGCTGTAATTTTTAGGAATAACTCACTGAAATCTGTCCGAACAAGAGTCTAGTAAACATCCCGGGTAGGATAAAACTTGAAACACAAAATCATAAATTATAATTTTAATAAATAATTATAAAAAAATAATATAATACATTTAATTCAATAATATAATCAAACCAAAAACACTGAAATTTGAAATAAAGCGCCAAGTTCGCACATCGCTGAGCAAAGTGGCAAAATCGTTTTCAGTGTCTGATGAGGAATTTCCCCCACGAATCATTATCACTCAATTCTGCAAGTGGCTCTGATTTACTATCGCTGTTCTCTAGCCGGTCTAAAACCGATTTTGACATAAAGGGACACTTTTTGGACGCCATGGACGTTTCTCAGTTTCCAGGCAGAAAGAACAGACACAATGCAGGCAGGACACAGGACAAAGTGTATGTGAAATGGGTTGAAACAGCAATGTTTTACTATGTAAAAATTGTTTGGAAAAAAGACATTTAAAATTTTCAAATTTCCCGCCGCCGGCGCCCGTACGTCCCGACGTCACAGAGACCGGAACACAGAAGCCAGATGCCGGCATCGGCCAGAGGAGATGGCCGGGGACGCTGCAGGGGACACATCGCGGGAGCGCAGGACAAGGTAAGTGCTGCAGGGACTCCCTATACAGCGCTGCATGGTAAGCCTGAGTGTAGCTCGGGGTTACCGCTTTTGGTACTGAAACTTTACCCCGAGCTACACTCAGGAATACCGCCAGGGAGGTTAACAAACAAACAAGCCATGATAAGTCAGTATGTAGTCATAACCTATACTCAGCACTTTCAGAACAGTAAGTACTTTGAAAGCAAGTTAGTTTTCTTACCAGCTCTACTGCCACTGTGAGACAAGGGCAATGCTTATTTGTCAGCTTGATTTTTACAGCCTTGGCATTCTGTGCGGTTTTTAAAGCTCGAGAAACATTTTCAGGCACCATCTCTAAATAAATCTCATTTTGCTCCGCAGATACTCCTTCCATTTGATATTCATCAAAGAAATTTGCCTGAAAAGGAAAAGACGTGGATTTTAACCATTGCCTGACAAGCTTCTGCAAACAATGAGAGGTTTAATTAGTTGTTGACAGTGGGAATGCTACACATGCCCAAAAATAATAATCAAAGTACACAGGGAGTGTGCAGTATGTCTTTTCCTTTTACCACGCTGTCACTCTCCTTTCTGCAGTTGCCTGCAATTCCCTACTGTCAAAATTACAGCCAGGAGTTGCTGTGTAAATTCAGCACATATTTACATACATTAGATAGTTACATATATAGTCAGGCAAAAATATACAGTCCATCTAGTTGAACCAATTAAAAAAAAATAAAATCGAAAACCTCCATACACATTCCTATGCCCACAGCTGATCCAGAGGAAGGCAAACAAAGCAGAATACAACTTACTTCAATGGGGCAATTTTTTTTTTTTTCATAATCAATCTACTATCTGGCTATAACCAGCTCTTGAGGGAGTCTATTCCACATTTTCACAGCTCTTACTGTGAAGAAGCCTTTCTGTATGTTGTGGTTAAATATATTTTCCTCCCAGATGCAAAAGGTTCAGCTCTTTTGCACTTTGTGCGGCCCAGTCTCCAAAAACTACTATAGCATTATAAAAAAAAAACTTTTGTGTCAGTTAATACATACCGTATTTTCCGGCGTATAAGACGACTTTTTAACCCCTGGAAATCTTCTACAAAGTCGGGGGTCGTCTTATACGCCGGGTGTTGTGCTGAAACCTTACCTGTACTTCCGAGCTGACGCTTCTGCGCATGTCTTCGGCAGCAGTAGACGATCGCTGATCACCATTCCTCGCAGAACTGCATGAGACGTCGGATGCAGCCGTTCAGTGCTTGATTGAGCTTGACTGAAACTGTGACATGTGCAGAAGCGTCTTCTTGCCGCTACCCGATGTGTATCCCTTCTCTGCATATCACAGTTTCAGTCAAGCTCAATCGAGCACTGAACGGCTGCATCCGACGTCTCATGCAGTTCTGTGAGGAATGGTGATCAGCGATCGTCTACTGCTGCCGAAGACATGCGCAGAAGCGTCAGCTAGGCAGTACCTTGCAGGAAATACGGTAATTAACATTAATTATTATATATTAATAACTGTGGCAGTTCTCAGATCATCTTGGAGACAGGGAGGGCTGGGCAGGCAGGGAGAGCTGACCCACCCAATCCAAGCAGGCTTTGTATGCAGTGTGCACAGAAAATACTGGTACATCGCTTGCCGTGATTGGTTGGTAGAGGGGGGTAGTCTTATACGGCGAGTATAGCCCAAACCCTATATTTTAACAGGAAAAGTAGGGGGGTCGTCTTATACGCCCAGTCGTCTTATACGCCGGAAAATACGGTATAGCAAAATTAAAGTCCAAATAAATTAATCCTCTGTGTCCAACTTCAATATTCCCATAAATCCAGATCAGGTGTGTACCTCAAAAATAAAAAAACTAAAATTATTATTACAGTATTTATAAAGCTCCAATAGTTCGCTCAGCGCTGTACATTACAAAGGGGGACAGAACATGTGACAGAACAATACCAATACAATGCAAAACATGAGGGGATCGAGGGCCCTGCTCCTTGGAGCTTACAATCTAGGAGGGAGGGGATGGTGGTACAGGAGGAGATAGCTGTGGGGGATGGAGTGGTAGGAAGAGTGGAGGAGGTCGGCAGGTTAGCAGGGGGTGGGGTAGGCTTCCCTGAAGAGATGGGTTTTCAGGGTGCGCCTAAAGGAGAGGAGAGTAGGTGATAATCTGATGGGTTGGGGCAGGGAGTTCCAGAGGATGGGTGACACCCTGGAGAAGTCCTGGAGGCGGGCATGGGAGGAGGAGACCAGGGAACTAGAGAGAAGGAGGTCTTGTGAGGAGCGGAGTGTGCGTGCTGGGCGGTACTTGGATATTAGGTCAGCGATTACCTCAATAACAACCAGTATATACTTTAACCAATAAGTATATACTACAGCAAATAAGTGCAAAACAAACCAAGATTCAAAACGTGAGTAACACGTGAATCGTGAAATCACTCTGTGTACACTATAAATAAATAAATCAATATAAACAAACAGTGTACACTCATAAACCAAAAAGAAAATATAAATAAATCAATAAATCAAAATAAAATAAATAAATTAAATGGTGAACATCCCCCCCCGCATCCACTACCTGTGCGCACTGCCTGGGAATGCGCAGCGCCACAATCTGTGCCTGTAGACACAGCGAAACACAGATCGCTGAACAGGGCTGCTATGTGAAGTCCCGATTCATGTGATCACTTGCTGACATCGTTTGCGACTTGTAAATTCTGTGAATGATCACAGATGTCATATGGTACAAGGCCATTCACAGCAACCTTGTACCATGTGATAAGCTGTGACCAATTACAGCTCTCGGTATTTCTCAATGGCTGGAATGCAGCCAGAGAGGAGGAGATGATTGCTTTTACAGCCTTTTATGGTGTAAAGGCAATTACAGTGGAAAAAAAAAAAAAATAAATCTTCATCACCTCCCACAAGTAGTACAGTGTCACTGTACTGCTAGGGTGACGGTATGTAAACAAACATATTAAAAATAAAAATGTAAAACCTTTTTTTTTTAATTTTTCTATATACTGATTTGGGGGTTTTTTTTACCAAAAAGGTAGCAGAATACATTTCGGTCAAAATATATGAGGAAACATAACTTATTTGCCAAATTTTATAAGAAAAACATGTATTTTTTTCAAAATGTTTGGCTTTTTTCATTTATATAGCAAAAAAAAAAATATATCCCAGTGGTGAATAAATACCACCAACAGAAAGTAACATCGGTCTCAAAAAAAATACAAAAAAAGTGTCATGCGCAGTGTTGCATGACTGCGCAATAGTCATTGAAAGTGTGACAGTGCTGAAAGCTGAAAATGGGCCTCGACGGGAAGGGGGTGAAAGTGTCTGGACTTGAAGTAGTTAAAAAAAAAATGCCTTTTAATCACTTTCCCTCCAAAAGATTTAACCCCCTACCTGACCAGGCCATTTTTGCGATACAGTGCTGCGTTACTTTGACAACTGCGCAGTCATGCAACGCTGTATATAAATGAAATGTCATTCCCCTCCACAAATAGAGCTTTCTTTTGGTGGTATTTGATCACCTGTGAGTTTTTTTATTTTTTGCACTATAAACAAACGACAATTTTGAAAAAAAACCAAATATTTTTGACTTTTTGCTATAAAACACATTCAATAAAAAAAAATTTAAAAATCAGATTTCTTCATAAATTTAGGCCAAAATGTATTCTGCTCCATGTCTTTGCTAAAACAAAAATCCCAATAATTGTATATTAAGGCTACGTTCACACTAGCCTTGTGTGTAGGCGGCAGAGAGGCGTTTGGGAAGCGTTTTTACCGCTTCCCAAACGCCTCTGCCAATTCTGCACATTACAGCACATGGTGCTGTTCTAACGGGAGCGTTTGCGTCGCGGCAAAACGGACGCCTCTGGACGAGTCAGGAGGCTTTGAAGCCTCCTATTCTCGTCTATGGTGCCGCTCCGCAAACGCCCGGCCGGCGTTTGCGGTGCGGTTGCGGGGCGTTTGCGGAGCGGTAACACTACTCAAACTGCATTATAGGCGTTTGTGGGGCGTTATTAACGCTCGGCAAACGCCTAGCAACCGCCGCTAAACCGCGCATGCGGCGTTTGCGGAGCGTTTGCCGAGCGTTAAAATCGCTCAGCAAACGCCGGACCAACGCTTGCCAAACGCTATAGGGGCGTTTGGCAAGCGTTGGCAAAACAGCCAAGTGTGAACGAGCCCTTAATTGGTTTATGTGAAAGTTATAGCGTCTACAAATGGCGGTAAATGTACTGGAATTATTGTTATTATTTTCTTTAATAGTAATGGCGGCGATCAGCGACTTATAGCGGGACTGCAGTGGGCATTCTGACACTGGGGGGAACCAGGGGCAGACTGACCATTTGGAAACTCGGGCACTGCCCAAGGGCCTGGGGTCAGTAGGGGGCCCCATAAGATGCTCCTGGTACCTTTTTTCATAGGCTTTTTTTGAGTTTGGGCAAGGACACAGGGGCCCCATGATCCCCTATTGCCCGGGGGCCCCATGAGTTGTCAGTCGGCCCCTGGGTAAAGGTATAAATAATCAGCAGAGTGCTCGCTGGTCATATATTTCCTGCGCGTTACCTGGCAAAGCTCGCACCACATGCTGACGCCTCCATTGGCCACCTTGTCGGTGAGAATGAAGTACAGGTTGCCCGGGGTGAGCCGTAAGGTGCAGGACTTGGTCAGCTTGGTGATGGTGTTCACAACCCCTGTACAGGAGACAATGAAAGGCAATACACCATGAGAGGAATACACAGAGCACACGGCTTTCTACAGGCTGCTTTCCTTCACCTCACGGTGTGAGGCACCGCCATACATTCAACAATCATCCAATCAGAACAAAGAGAGGCGCCCTGCCATGGAAGCCCCGGAGCTCCCCATAGATCACTACACCGGCACTGGATACAGACGTGTGAAGTGGGTCAGGCAGCTGACATCCACGATCTTGCAGCGGAACCTCATGGCGGCGTTACCCCCCTTCTTCTACAGGTGTCCGTCCGCTGATACATCGTCCTATATAGGAGGCACCCGCTACCGGACACTTCTGGTTTACTGCCGGGGAGATGACGTCACTGCCGGGGAGATGACGTCACTGCCGGGGTGACCGAGTTCAACATAGACCACGTGGTCTCCAGCTGCTGTGTGTGAGAGGAGACGCTGCAGAGCTGCATAGGCTAGGAGGGCTGGGGCATTGGTAAGAGCGGTCATAGAGGGAATGAGGAGGTACCAGGGGCGGACTGACAACTCATGGGGCCCCCGGGCAATAGGGGGTCATGGGGCCCCTGTGTCCTTGGCCACACTCAAAAAAGCCTATGAAAAAGGTACCAGGGGCATCTCATGGGGCCCCCTACTGACCCCAGGCCAGAAGTGGACTGACCATTTGGAAACTCGGGCACTGCCCGAGGGCCCGGGGTCAGTAGGGGGCCCCATGAGATGCCCCTGGTACCCTTTTCATAGGCTTTTTTGAGTTTGGGCAAGGACACAGGGGCCCCATGAGTTGTCAGTCCGCCCCTGCCCGGGGCCCTCGGGCAGTGCCCGAGTTTCCAAATGGTCAGTCTGCCCCTGGGAGGTGCTGTGTATGAACGTGTATGTGTGGCATTTATGGCACATACAAGTCACATATGTCAATTACACAGGCTCCGTGTCATATCATGGAGGTAGGCACAGAACCATACCTTCCAGCTGTCCCTCATTTGAAACAAAAGTCCCTCTTTCCTCTTCATGTGGCCCTCATTTTGGTCTGATCTATATTATTATTATACAGGATTTATATATATATATATATATATATATATATATATATATAGATGCGTGTGTCTGTATGTATGTATATGTATGTGTGTGTATATATAATTATATTTTACTTTTTAACTACCTATCACATTTCTTGAGGTGCTAAAATGCCAGGGCAGTACAACTTACCCCCCCCCCCCCCGAATTACCCCTTTTTGGAAAGTAAGCACCCCCAAGGATTTTGCAGAGAGGCTCGTTAGGTCCATGGAAGATTTTATGCTTTGCCACACATTTTTTGAAAATGTCAATTTTTCTTTTCTAAATTTTGTTTTTTTTACACGAAGTTGTCACTTTGATATATTGCTCATGCATGCCATGGGTATATGGCGACTAACACCCCAAAACACATTCTTCTACTTCTTCCAAGTATGGGGATACCACATGTGAGACTTTTTGGCAGCCTGGCCATATACAGGCCCCCAAAATCCAATGACCAACTCAAGGCTTTCAAAGGGCATATGTAAAAAAATTTTACATAGTAGAAACATTGCTGTTTCAACCCATTTCACATAAATTTTGTCCCGAGTGCTTTGTCCGGCGCCCTGCCTACATTTTGTCTGTTCTTTCTGCCTGGAAACTGAGAAACGTCCATGGCGTCCAAAAAGTGTCCCTTTAGGTCAAAAGCGGGTTTAGATCAGCTAGAGAACAGCGATAGTAAATCAGAACCACTTGCAGAATTGAGTGATAATGATTCGTGGGGGAAATTCGTCATCAGGCACTGAAAACGATTTTGCGACTTTGCTCAGCGATGTGCGAACTTGGCGCTCTATTTCAAATTTTAGTGTTTTTGGTTTGATTATATTATTGAATTAAATGTATTATTCTTATATTATTTTTTTATGATTATTTATTAAATTTTATAATTTATGATTTAGTGTTTCAAATTTTATCCTACCCGGGATGTTTACTAGACTCTTGTTCGGACAGATTTCTGTGAGTTATTCCTAAGAATTACAGCCTACAATAAAAAAACTACATATTTGCATGCAAAATAATGGTACCGCTTTCAGCACAGAAATACTGACATAATCAGACCGCCAGGGAGGTTAAAAGCCTTTACAGGTCACCAGTTTATATTTACACAGGAGATCTAGAGCTATAATTACTGCCCTCAATCTGACGTTTGCGGCCATACCTCACATGCATGGTGCAACCACTGTTTACCCACTGGCACGGGGACAACGCTTGCGTGCGCAGGAGGGTAAGGGTGATTTTTTTTTTTTTTACTTTTGTTATCACAGGGAATGTAAATATCCCCTCTCACTGCAATAGGCATTGACAGGTATTCTTTTAGAATCTTGCGGTCTATTAGACTCTAGATATCTCCTCTGCCCTTGCATCATCTGATCTCACCAAGATCGGTGTGATCAGATGCTTTCCCAATTTACAAATGGCGCTGTTTATATCCTGCGAAACTGAAGTGATGAAATGCTCGTAGCTTCCGATATCTTAAGACTATAGAGATGCTTGTAGCCATTCTGGTCTCTGATCGGCTCTATGCTCAGCCAGCGGATCAGTCGGCTGCATTCTCGGAGCCCTAGAACACTGAGAAAGGCAGCAGGAGGGGGGATGTCCCTTTCCAATGCTCGTAAAAACAATTCAGCAGCTACTTGGCCACTAGGATTGCTTTTACATGAAAGCCGACTGCCAGCTGAAAAAAAAAAAAACAATACCAGGATGATATATAGGAAAAACCTCAGAGCAATATGGTGTTATGATTATAAAGTGATGTGCTGCCAGCATAGAATGTGTTCCCACATACAGTAAATAAATGAAAAAGTGTATATGCAGCATACAAATAATGCTCTAATATATTCGTGTTATAAGTAGATTTATACCATAAACATATATCATTGTGCGTAGTAAACAGATATACTCCAATAAATACCAAATATACATACAAAAATGTGCAAATCCTTGTGTCATAAGTGACAAACGCATGTGCCCAAACGTACATTGAAATTATCTAAAATTAAACACATCAAAAAAATTGGAACATGTTAAGTTCCAAATGCATCCTTAATCACTCATACATCTACGTGGTGAACTTGCTGTGCTGTGTTTGAAATTCACCATATTAAACAAACTGTTTTTATAGTGAATTGTGCCTTTTTAATACTGCTGTGCTTCATGTGATATTCAAATCCAACCTCCCCCACAGTCAGCCAGAGTGGAGGAAACTGTCTTCCCTCCCAAGCCAGGATCTGTACACCAGGGGGACAGTGACAGAGGAATGTCAACCCAGCAGCAGATCCACAGTCTGGGAGTGGAGGACGCCGGCCTCCCTCATGGTTCGCCGGAGCAGATGTGGGGTCCCCAGCAGAAGTGCTGGCAACAGGACAGAGCGCCGCTGGCCTCTGCCTAGCAACTACAGTCACCACCTGGATACCCCAGGGATGCTGGGCAGTCAGCCCAGATCCCCAACAGCATGATGGAGTCAGCCCAGCCACCCTGTCTTCTCTCCAGCGGCTGAGAGGACTTCAGGGAGAAGGACCAGCCCGTACTTCTCCCCAGCGGAGGGTATGTTCTACGAGAGAGGCAGAGGTTGGCTGGGTGAGTAATGCTTTGTGTGGGATAATTTTCTTGGGGTACTGTGTGCGTGCTGGCATTGGGGGACTGGAAGTACAGACCAACTTCGGAGTCAACCTGTCTGGGATTTCCTCCTGTTAGTCTCCTGCCGAAAGGGGAGATATGTGACGGGAGTCTCTTTAGGTTGGGGGCCCATGGAACCCAGCTCACTTTAGAGAGGTGGGGAGACCCCTGTCTCAGCTCCCTTATCCCTATTATGTGTAAATCGTCCTGTGCCTGTTAGGGGTACAGGGTGGTCTGACCTAATATTGTGTAGACATGTCTAGGAGATAGGTTGTTTAATGGCATGTGGTTGCATCCCATTGTTCTATTGTGTGTCTGGTTTGGGAGCAAACTATTATGGGATGTTTGTGTATTAGCTTAGTGGGGGGGTGTCTCCAGCAGCCCTCCCTCCTGATGGGACTGTCTGCTGGTGAAGTCTGAATACCTGTGTGTCTCTTGTTGCGAAGTGTAGATTGCCCCGCCCTGTGTCATTATGCAGGGAGGGAGGATTGCCCCTGAGTGTATAAAAAGCCAGTTTGAGTATCAAATAAAAGAGTTCCATGTTCAGTCAGATTGGTTTTGTGTATTCTTGTTTGGTTGGCTGTGGTCGGTGTTCAGACGGGGGAGTGGTATTCTAATGGAAGTACTCAGCGCAGGCTAGGACGGCTCCGTTACACCCCCAACACACTATAGCGCTCACCTTAATGTTTGACCTGTATGTCAGGTCAAACTGCACTTTTCCCTTTTGACCGGGTAGATATATAGATGTAACTGCTCTTCCACCGTTCGCTTACTATCTCCTCCAACTCCACTCCATACATATGAAAAAGATACTCCTCATAGTGTAGTGTTGTAAATAAAACCTTTATTAAAATACAAAAATTTCCACTCACATTTGATAGTGTCCAACTGCAGGATAAACTCTGTGTGTTCAAATGCTGTTTTCCTATACCAAGATGGTGGCCTGTGTACTTCCTGTATTGCGGCTTGACGTCCCCAGGGTACTCAAAGTCATTCACACCAGTGGCCTGCTGGAGGTAATTTTGTAGGGCAGCACTCATCCTGTTCATCCTTGCACAAAGGAACAGACCAGTCCTGCTGATGGCTTAAGGCCCTTCTATGGCCCTGTCCAGCTCTGCTAGAGTAACTGCTTGTCTCCTGGAATCTGTTCCATTCTCTTGAGACTATGCTGGAGGAAACCGCAAACCTTCTGGCAATGGAACTTATTGATGTGCCATCCTGGAGGCGTTTGACTGCTTGTGCAACCTCTGTAGGGTCCAGGTATCGCCTCATGCAACCAGTAGTGACACTGACCCTAGACAAATGCAAAACTAGTGAAAAAGAAAAAAGATGAGTAGGGAAAAATAAATATCCGTAGCCTCCACCTGTAAAGCCATTGCTGTTTTGGGGGTCATCTCAGTGTTACCCCATCTAGTGCGCCTGTTATTAATTTCATTAATCAACTTGATGCTATACTCTGATTAAAAGCTGTTCGTTTGTTTTCTTGAGAAGTGTATATGTAAAACACTGCGTGAGTTGAAGGTGCTATATACTGTACTGTAAGTACCTGAAATAAATACATTCCTGACATTGCAGAGTCAGTTCTTGGTCCTTCCATCTTGTGAGATTTAATACTAGTACAGTATGCACGCCCTTCACCAACAACTGATGAGCCGTATCAGCACTATTGCTTTCCATCAAACTATCATGCAGAGAGACCTCCCAGACCTTTTAACTTGTCTAGTAGTCCTAAAAGATACCAAAAGTTTTGAAGTCAAATATTATAATGTCCAATCATCAAGGCTATGTGCATATAAAAAGGTTCTATTATAAACAACAAGGGTAGGGGGGTTAAAAGTTCAAATGAGTACAATCCAGATAGAAATAAACATGATTAAAACCAAGGTGACTTGATTATTCCCAGTTGCGCATACTTCAGAAGATACAAATTGAGAAACAGAAAAAGGGCGCACCGACCTAGTGCTTTATCGTTTAAAATAATTTATTAAAGAAACAAAAATAGGTATACTCAAAAATGGACCTAACACAGGCATGTCAAACTGAACAAGGTGTATGATCCAAACAACATCTGAGTCCATACGATGGAACCCTGGATCACCAACTGGCTAACGCGTTTTGAGGACACAACCTCTTCCTCAGAGCCAGTTGGCATCCAGGGTTCCATCGTATGGACTCAGATGTTTGGATCACACACCTTGTTCAGTTTGACATGCCTGTGTTATTATGTCCGTTGAGTATGATACCTATTTTTGTTTCTTTAATAAATTATTTTAAACGATAATGCACTAGGTCGGTGCGCCCTTTTTCTGTTTCTCCATTTGTATCTAGTGTATTCGGACCACCCCGGTCTGTTGAGGGCAGCAAGCAATGCATATTCCAGAACATTCCTATTCGGTCTACTGAGTCCTTTCCTAGCGCAGGAGTAAAGTGTTTGTTGTGTTGGATTTGCGCATACTTCAGAAGTCCGGTGAAGTGAAGGGTTTTAGATAAAATGCACACACACCAGATGCGCATTAGAAAAGCGCATCTTGACTTCATACCCAAGTCCTTCCCGGGGACTTCAATGTTATTGGGAATGTGGAGAGACTCATTCACAAAGGCTCTAGAGGTTGTAACTTTTAAATGGACTTCTGCCCACCTAGAAGTAGCTTCCCTCTGGCATCCCCTGCAGGCCAAACACAACCTTTCCAACCATTGCCAACCTTAGACACTTGGCCATGTTCCATGCAGGCTATAGGACACTGATCTACATTTTCTCCCGCTGTTAAGAGAGCTCTCTGCCAGCTAAAGTTTTCTGGCTCTTCCAAATTGGCCACACCCACTCCTCCAAAAGAGGAAGTAGCGGAGGGAGGGCGCCCAGGTGTCCTGGAAAAAGCAGGGTGTAGGAAGCTCTGTTAGGCATCGTTTAGCTTGATAAGATTCACGTGACCTCTATCTCATACTGTATATAGTGACCGCTTGTTGGGAATAGTGAGCATCCATGCTGATGTGATGAGGCTACCTGGTAAGAGCAGAATTGTGAATACACACACACAGATATAAAATGTGTGTGTATATTTTATACGTATGTATGTATGAGTGTGTGTGTATACACACACACACACACACACACGTGAAACTCAAAAAATTAGAATATCGTGCAAAAGTTCATTTATTTCAGTAATGCAACTTAAAAGGTGAAACTAATATATGAGAGGGACTCATTACATGCAAAGCAAGATAGTTCAGGTCGTGGTTTGTCATCATTGTGGTGATTATGGCTTACAGCTCATGAAAACCCCAAATCCACAATCTCAGAAAATTAGAATATTGTGAAAAGGTGCAATATTCTCGGCTCAAAGTGTCCCACTCTAATCAGCTAATTAATCCATAACACCTGCAAAGGGTTCCTGAGCCTTTAAATGGTCTCTCAGTCTGGTTCAGTAGGAATCACAATCATGGGAAAGACTGCTGACCTGACAGTTGTGCAGAAAACCATCATTGACACCCTCCATAAGGAGGGAAAGCCTCAAAAGGTAATTGCAAAAGAAGTTGGATGTTCCCAAAGTGCTGTATCAAAGCACATTAATAGAAAGTTATGTGGATGGGAAAAGTGTGGAAGAAAAAGGTGCCCAAGCAGCAGGGATGACCGCAGCCTGGAGAGGATTGTCAGGAAAAGGCCATTCAAAAGTGTTGGGGACTTTCACAAGGAGTGGACTGAGGCTGGAGTCAGTGCATCAAGAGCCACCACACACAGACGGATCCTGGACATGGGCTTCAGATGTCGTATTCCTCTTGTCAAGCCACTCCTGAACAACAAACGTCAAGTGTCTTACCTGGGCTAAAGAAAAGCAGACCTGGTCTGTTGCTCAGTGGTCAAAAGTCCTCTTTTCTGATCAGAGCAACTCTTGCATGTCATTTGGAAACCAAGGACCCAGAGTATGGAGGAAGAATGGAGAGGCACACACTGCAAGATGCTTGAAGTCCAGTGTGAAGTTTCCACAGTCTGTGTTGATTTGGGGAGCCATGTCATCTGCTGGTGTTGGTCCACTGTGCTTCATTAAGTCCAGGGTGAACGCAGAAGTCTACCAGGAGATTTTGGAGCACTTCATGCTTCCTTCGGCAGATGAGCTTTATGGGGATGCTGACTACAATTTCCAGCAGGACTTGGCACCTGCCCACACTGCCAAATGCCAAAACCTGGTTCAATGACCGTGGGATTACTGTGCTTGATTGGCCAGCAAACTCGCCTGACCTCAACACCATAGAGAATCTATGGGGCATTGCCAAGAGAAAGATGAGAGACATGAGACCGAACAATGCTGAAGAGCTGAAGGCCGCTATTGAAGCATCCTGGTCTTCCATAACACCTCAGCAGTGCCACAGGCTGATAGCTTCCATGCCACGCTGCATTGAGGCAGTAATTGCTGCAAAAGGGGCCCAAACCAAGTACTGAGTACATATGCATGCTTCTACTTTTCAGAGGTCCGATATTGTTCTATGTACAATCCTTGTTTTATTGATTGCATGTAATATTCTAATTTTCTGAGATTGTGGATTTGGGGTTTTCATGAGCTGTAAGCCATAATCATCACAATGATGACAAATCACGGCTTGAACTATCTTGCTTTGCATGTAATGAGTCTATCTCATATTTCACCTTTCAAGTCGCATTACTGAAATAAATGAACTTTTGCACGATACTCTAATTTTTCGAGTGTCACCTGTGTATGTGTGTGTATAAAATATATACACACACACATTTATTTATATTTGGGTCACCTACCTTTTACACACAGATGAACTTTAATGGCATCCCAGTCTTAGTCCGTAGCGTTCAATATTGAGTTGGCCCACCCCTCCCAGTTATTACAACTTCAACTCTTCTGGGAAGGCTGTCCACAAGGTTTACGAATGTATGTAAGGGAATGTTTAACCATTCTTCAAGTCCTTTAAGAAAAAAAAAAAAGCCAAAATATTGGTTCTGTTGTTGTTATCCATCGTCAATCACGGCATCCAGCGTTTTCAGGATTACGCCGACTCGCTGAAAAAACAGATACCCGCCAACACTTCTGCAGCCACCGAGCACTCACCGCAATCTGACATTTACCAGTCAGATTTAACCACTTGCTCTCCTGAGGATTTACCCCCCCCCCCCTTCATGACCAGGCCATTTTTTGCGTTACAGCACTGGGTTATTTTAAGTGACAATTGCGCGGCCATGCAATGCTGCACCCAAATGATATTTACGTCCTTTTTTTTCCCATGAATTGAGCTTTCTTTTGGTGGTATTTGATTGCCTGTGCATTTTTAAATTTTTTGCGCTATAAGCAAAAATAGTCTGACAATTTTGAGAAAAAAAAACAATATTTTGGAATTTTTGCTATTAAACATGTCCAGTAAAAAAAATTATATTTCGTCAAATTTAGGCCAAAATGTATTCTGCTACATGTCTTTGCTAATAAAAATTAATTGGTTTACATGAAACTTATAGTGGTATAGATAATAGGATTTTTTTTTCTACTGGTAAAGTGGTGATCCAGTGACTTTTAGCGGGACTGCGGCGGGCACTGGGGGGGGGACTAACTTGGTGTCACTGACATCCCAGTGACACCAATACAGTGATCAGTGCTAAAAAAAAAAAAAAAAAGCACTGACACTGTTCTAATGCCACTGGGCAGGAAGGGGTTAATGTGAGGGGCGATCAAAGGGTTAATTGTGTGCGGGGAGTGTTTTACTAGAGAATGGGGTGTTCTTCACTGTAACCACACTGATCTGGATGGCTGTACTGTGCACAGCCATCCCAAGCCGTGTGTTCGAGCTGAAAGGGAGGAAGATTGTACACAAAACAATCTTCCTCCCTGTCGGAGATGCTCTGTAATGGCCGGGGGGGGAATTACCGGCCAGGACCCGGTGATTGATGTCCATGGCAACACGCACGGGTCGAGCTCGGGCACGTGCGCCCCCTACCCAAAAATGAAAAATCACGTATATATACACACACGTGATTTTGCGCACAGGTGCTACCCTGTCGCAGTATATCTGCTATAGGGCGGTCCTTAAGCTGTTAAACAATTGGGTGGAGCCAGGGGCGGACTGACTATTTGGAAACTCAGTCACTGCCTGAGGGCCCGGGGTCAGTAGGGGGCCCCATGAAATGCCCCTGGTACCTATTTCATAGGCTTTTTTTGAGTTTGGGCAAGGACACAGGGGCCCCATGATCCCCTATTGCCCTGGTGCCCCATGAGTTGTTAGTCCTCCCCTGGGTGGAGCTAGTGGTGATTTCACCTCTAGCTCCGCCCAACTGTGCTGTTATTGGCCAAAGCATTGCACCTGGCATGTGGTCAGGTGCATTGCTTTGGCCAATCACAATGCACTGTGAGAGCACAGTGCATTGCAGGCAAATGTTAAGCCCATCCCTAGTAGTTAGTCCCTGCAGGTAGTATTTGTTTTCCCCATCTGTATGTTCACTCTAGTGGTAGTTACTGTGGTCTCTGTCTGTAGTGTCTGTTTCACCCTACCCGGTTTTGTAATGTGGCCATTACTAGGCTGTACTGGCTCTTATGTGGATGAACTCATTTTACTACTTTGCCGCTACAGACTAAACATTAGCACCATGCAAAGTGAATACAAATCAAAACAAACTGCATTCAGAATACCTGGTCAGGGGCGGACTGTCAACTCATGGGGCCCCTGGGCAATAGGGGATCATGGGGCCCCTGTGTCCTTGCCCAAACTCAAAAAAACCAATGAAAAAGGTACCAGGGGCATCTCATAGGACCCCTTACTGACCCCGGGCCCTCGGGCAGTGCCCGAGTTTCCAAATGGTCAGTCCGCCCCTGTACCTGGTTTTAATGTTGAAATGCGCCCCATGTCGAATGCAGCAAAAAGATCCAATATTTTTCTGTTCTACAAAACAGAAGATCAGTGAAAGGCCTTCAGGCTCAGTTTTTGTCATGTGATGTTGTTGGCAGAATAATTTAGATATGTTACATGGTTTGTTTTCCAATAATTGTATAGGGAAGAAATAGTTGGCATAGTCATTTTCTTGCTATTCTCTTCTACATCTGAACAGTAGGTTCCTCCCGCCACCACAATGTACGTTGTTTTTTCGAAAACTTTCATATAAATTAGTGCACTGCTCATATAAATTAGAGGACAGACGCGATTTCCCCTTACATTCACAACACATCATTCTGATGATAGGCCAGCAGACAGGGAGCTTCACTGCAGTCATCTGGTGGAAATAAATAGGTCTTGTGACCAACTAGTGATATAAAAGGCTCATGGCAGAATTGGGCGGAAACTAATAGCATTGTGTTTATTTTGGCCCATGTCTACTTAGAACACACCAGTTGTTCTTTGTAGTTGTTGAATGCTCTTAGGGCTCATTCACACTTGACTGTTTTACCAACTCTTGCCAAACGCCCCTATGGCAAGCCTTGGTCCGGCGTTTGCGGAGCGTTTTTTAATGCTTGGCAAACGCCGCATGCGTGGTTCAGTGGCGGTTGCTAGGCGTTTGCCGAGCTTTAAAAACGCCTTACAAACGCCTATAATGAAGTTTGAACGGTGTTACCGCTCCGCAACCGCACCGCAAACGCCGGCCGGGCGCTTGCGGAGCGGCACCATAGACTAGAATAGAAGGCTTCAACGCCTCCTGACTCGACCAGAGGCATCCGTTTTGCCGCGACGCTAACGCTCCCGTTAGAACAGCACCATGTGCTGCAATGTGCAGAATTGTCCGAGGCATTCGGGAAGCTGTAAAAACACTTCCCAAACGCCTTTCTGCTGCCTGCACACAACGCTAGTGTGAACGTAGCCTTAGTGACCTTATTGTTTATGGTCATAATTTATTAATAGCCAATTAATGCAGGTTTTCTGTCGAGATAGGCATTCATGTTACTAAAAAGTCTTTATTGGAAATAATTGTAAAATACTGTAAAGTTGACTGTATTGTATTTTCTGATATATTAGAGGTGCAAGAGTTTTAGAAATACACTAGGTGGCAGTAAATCCTTGCAAAGAGAAATGGTAAATTTTGGATACGTTTTATTATGTACATAATTTTCTATATTTTTATATAACTGTAATTTCTGAAGAGTTTGCAATAGAATCTTGAGTAAAAGTTTTACTGCATCACATTTTAAAATAGAATTCATATTTTGATGAAAATATAACATGACATTGTCATAAACCTCTACAGAAGAATCTGTCACCAAATCGTACACAAATATACATTTATGATATGATTGACAGCTTCCATGTTCACTTAAAATCCTAGACAGTTATCTTTATGTGAATTGGGTTACACAGATGGCTTGAGAAATAGAAAGACAGACTAACTGTACCGCAATGAAAGTTGGACCTGTTCAATGTGCCAGAAATGAGGCTGTTCATTCCTACTTTAACTGCTCAGACCTTTTCGTTCTGTGGTAGGACCGTGAAGATAAATATACTGTGAAATATATATATATATATATATATATATATATATATATATATATATATATAGAGATAGATATATACAGTATATACACAGTGGGGCAAAAAAGTATTTAGTCAGCCACCAATTGTGCAAGTTCTCCCACTTAAAAAGATGAGAGAGGCCTTTAATTGGCATCATAGGTAGACCTCAACTATGAGAGACAAAATAAGAAAACAAATCCAGACAATCACATTGGCTGATTTGGAAAGAATTTATTTGCAAATTATGGTGGAAAATAAGTATTTGGTCACCTACAAACAAGCAAGATTTCTGGCTCTCACAGACCTGTACCTTCTTCTTTAAGAGGCTCCTCTGTCCTGCACTCATTACCTGTATTAATGGCACCTGTTTGAACTTCTTAGTATAAAAGACACCTGTCCACAACTTCAAACAGTCACACTCCAAACTCCACTATGGTGAAGACCAAAGAGCTGTCGAAGGACACCAGAAACAAAATTGTGGACCTGCATCAGGCTGGGAAGACTGAATCTGCAATAGGCAAGCAGCTTGGTGTGAACAAATCAACTGTGGGAGCAATAATTAGAAAATGGAAGACATACAAGACCACTGATAATCTCCCTCTATCTGCGGCTCCACGCAAGATCTCACCCTGTGGGGTCAAAATGATCACAAGAACGGTGAGCACAGATCCCAGGACCACACGGGGGGACCTAGTGAATGACCTGCAGAGAGCTGGGACCAACGTAACAAAGGCTACCATCAGTAACGCACTACGCCGCCAGGGACTCAGATCCTGCAGTGCCAGACGTGTCCCCCTGCTTAAGCCAGTACATGTCGGGGCCCGTCTGAAGTTTGCTAGAGAGCATTTGGATGATCTAGAAGAGGATTGGGAGAATGTCATATGGTCAGATGAAACCAAAATAGAACTGTTTGGTAGAAACACAACTCGTCGTGTTTGGAGGGGAGAGAATGCTGAGTTGCATCCAAAGAACACCATACCTACTGTGAAGCATGGGGGTGGCAACATCATGGTTTGGGGCTTTTTCTCTGCAAAGGGACCAGGACGACTGATCCATGTACAGGACAGAATGAATGGGGCCATGTATCGTGAGATTTTGAGTGCAAACCTCCTTCCATCAGCAAGGGTATTGAAGATGAAACGTGGCTGGGTCTTCCAACATGACAATGATTCCAAACATACCGCCCGGGCAACGAAGGAGTGGCTTCGTAAGAAGCATTTCAAGGTCCTGGAGTGGCCTAGCCAGTCTCCAGATTTCAACCCCATAGAAAACCTTTGGAGGGAGTTGAAAGTCCGTGTTGCCCAGCGACAGCCCCAAAACATCACTGCTCTAGAGGAGATCTGCATGGAGGATGGGCCAACATACCAGCAACAGTGTGTGCCAACCTTGTGAAGACTTACAAGAAACGTTTGACCTCTGTCATTGCCAACAAAGGATATATAACAAAGTATTGAGATGAACTTTCGATATTAACCAAATACTTATTGTCCACCATAATTTGCAAATAATTTCTTTCCAAATCAGCCAATGTGGTTGTCTGGATTTTTTTTCTCATTTTGTCTCTCAGTTGTCTACCTATGATGCCAATTACAGGCCTCTCTCATCTTTTTAAGTGGGAGAACTTGCACAATTGGTGGCTGACTAAATACTTTTTTGCCCACTGTATATAGATATAGATCTATATATCTCACACATGTGGACATTTTTTTAATTTTTATCCAAAACTGTATTTAAATTGGAGGTGATATTAGGAATGTCAGGGGCTTTTAAAAGCAAAAAGGGGCTTTACGGCAACTTGAACATTTTTAATATTTTTAACATTGCACTGTTTATCCCCTCCTCCCCTCCCTGCCTCTCTCCAGCACTGCACTCAGGGACTAGCAGGGAGGGGAGAGACCTTCCAGTATAATGAGCACCGATTGGCTGCTCCTCAGGAAAGGGTGGGTCAGGGCTTGTCCTTTATCCCTTTCGCTGCCAGAGCCGTTTTTGCATTTTTTTGCATAAGTTTAAACAATCATTTTAGGCCTGAAGATTACATAAAAACCCCTAACATGATATATTTTCTGAATGCAAAGACCTTAGAAAATAAAATTAGTGGTAGACTAAATTTTTTTTAGGGCACAAAAAAAAGCAATAAATTACCCTATTTTTTTTTGTAAAATACAAAAGATGAGGTTGCACCGAGTAAATAGATATCCAACTTGTCAAACCTTAAATTTGGGCGCGTGCGTGGAATGGCGACAAACTTCAGTACCCTATATTTTCTATAGGTCGACACTTTTAAAGATCCTTATAGGTCATCTGGTTAGCGTTACGGAGGAGGATTGCTTCAAAAAAGGCCTGGATTCTTTCTTAGATACACTGAATATAACTGGATACTAACATTTATAGGTAAAGTTGATCCAGGGAATATCCGATTGCCTCTCTGGGGATCAGGAAGGAATTTTTTTGTTCCCAGCAGGTGCAAATTGGATCATGCTTTGCTATTTTTTTTCTTTTTTTTTGTTTTTTTTTTCTTTGCCCTCCTCTGGATCAACTGTGGGCATAGGATTATAATTTTTTTTTATTTTTTTTTTTTCTATGGTTGAACTGGATAGACTTTTGTCTTTTTTCAGCCGGACTAACTATGTAACATACTGTATATAAAGACCTTTGCATGGCTGAGACCAATAGCGAGGTCTGCCTACTAGATAAGATGTGGACATAGGAATGGAAATGGAGAGTTATTTCAATCCCAGATTCTACAAAGCCTCTGGGATCCAGAACAAAAATGTAAAGTGTTTGTTAAGGTTAATGTTAAATCCATTGCAATGTCTTTTTAAGTCATCTAAATGTTATTTCTCATGTTTTTGTTCTTTTTCTGTCTGCCGAAGCTCTAAATATACCTGGTTGATTATTCCTGTTCCTTTCCTCCTACAAGTAAACTGACCACAGTAGCAAGGCAGCCAATCTAGGCTACTATGGTTAGTTTCCATCTTGTGTCATGCTGGTAAAGATATAGGTGTGCTGTGCCATTACACAGCGTGCTTGTATCTTCCATAATCCGTGCAAAGCCCCAACCATCTCAGCTATCAGATGGGGGAAGGGGGGAAGCGATGATTGCTGCAGCGTCTGATTGTGTTCCATTGGCATAGAAACACAGCGCAGTGGCAAATTCATTTTCGGCTCTGATGTAAATGCCTCAACAGTTAACATGCCCCTAGCAGGTCTGTGCATTGCTACTCATCCAAGAGCAATCATGTGACCTACAGTTCAGAAGCTGGACAAATTGTACAGGCAAGTTTATTTTAAAAAACAAAGATCACTGCCTATTTACTACAGGGCGGCCCCTGTATATATACACTATATTGCCAAAAGTATTGGGACACCTTCCTTTACATCAGTGTTTCTCAACTCCAGTCCTCATGGACCCCCAACAGGTCATGTTTTCAGGATTTCCCTCAGATGAAACGGCTGTGGTAATTACTAAGGCAGTGAAACTGATCAAATCACCTGTGCAAAATAATGGAAATCCTGAAAACATGACCTGTTGGGGGTCCATGAGGACTGGAGTTGAGAAACACTGCTTTACATGCACATGAACTTTAATGGCACCCAATCAGTTCTTAGGGTTCAATATTGAGTTGGCCCACCCTTTGCAGCTATAACAGCTTCAACTTTTCTGGGAAGGCTGTCCACGAGGTTTAGGAGTGTGTTTATGTGTGACCATTCTTCCAGAAGCACATTTGTGAGGTCAGGCACTGATGTCGGACGAGAAGGCCTGGCTCGCAGTCTCCACTCTTTCATCCCAAAGGTGTTCTATCAGGTTGAGGTCAGGACTCTGCAGGCCAGTTAAGTTCCTCCACCCCAAACTCGCTCATCCATGTCTTTTTGGACCTTGCTTTGTGCACTGTGCACGTTCATATTGGAACTAGTTCACCAAACTTTACACAATGCAGTCGGGCAAGTACCATTCTTCTGGCAACTGCCAAACCTAGACACCTTCATCGAATTGCCAGACAGAGAACCATGAATACTCCCTCCAGAGAAAATGTCTCCACTGCTCTAGAATCCACTGCATCTGACACTTTGCAGTGCATTTGGTGATATAAGACTTGATATAAGACTTGGATGCAGCTATTCGGCCATGGAAACCCATTCCATGAATTTCTCTACATACTGTTGTGCTAAACTGAAGGTCACACAAAGTTTGGAGGTCTTTATCTATTGACACTGCAGACAGCTGGTGACTTCTGCGCACTGCGCTTCAGCATGGTCTAACCTGTTATGTCATTTTCCGTAGCCTGCCATTTCATGGCTGAGATGCTCTTGTTCCCAGTTGCTCCCACTTTGTTATAATACCACTAAAGGTTGACCATGGAATATTTAGTAGCAAGGACATTTCACAGATGAATTTATTGCACAGGTGGCAACCTATCATGGTACCATTTATCATGGTGTTCACTGACCCCCTAGAGCAGTGTTTCTCAACTCCAGTCCTCATGGACCCCCAGCAGGTCATGTTTTCAGGATTTCCCTCAGATGAAACAGCTGTGGTAATTACTAAGGCAGTGAAACTGATCAAATCACCTGTGCAAAATAATGGAAATTCTGAAAACATGACCTGTTGGGGGTCCATGAGGACTGGAGTTGAGAAACACTGCCCTAGAGCAACCCATTCTTTACGAATTTTTGTAGAAACAGTCTGCATGCCTAGGTGCTTGATTTTATACACCTGTGGCCATGAAGGTGATTGGAACACCTAAATCCAATGATTTAAAGGGATGTCCCAATACTTTTGTCAATATAATGTACAAGATTTTGTATTTCCGTGTGGGGGGCGCGCACGCCTGCCCCACCCCAGTTGTGCTATCACTGGCTCAGGCAGGAGTCGGTCAGCGGGTGCTGCCCAATGATTCACCCGCTGATCAGTGGAGAAGGTGACAGGAGAGAGATCTGTCTCTATTGTCAGTGGGGATATGGCAGTTTGTCTCCCTGCTAAGCAGGGAATTAAAACCGTTACAGCCCTTAGTAAAAACAGCACACAGAACTATTTAGCTGGTGGTGCCTCCTTATGTTCTGTACTGACTTGTTTGGATTTGCTTTGTTCCATCTCTGCCTGTTTGGATGTGTGTATATTGCCTTTTACCTGTACTACATACTATTTGCTAATAAGACTTTTTTGTGGAAAAAAAATAAAAAGATCACCGTATACACATAAACACCTTAGGCAGACAGTTAATCCTTTGATTGCCCCTGATGTTAACTCCTTTCCAGCCAGTGTCATTAATGCAATGGCAGTGTATATTTGTAGCATTGATCACGGTTATTGGTGTCACTGGAGAATGTCAGTGTCTGTTAGTTCCCACAAAGTGTCAGTTTGTCTGCTGTACATCACACTCCCGCTATAAGTCACTGATCGCTGCCGATATTAGTATAATAAATAAATACAGATTATATTTTATCCCATAATTTGTAAATGCAAACCAATTAATATATGCCTATTGGGGTTTTTTATTTAACAAAAATATGTAGCAGAATACATTTTGGCCTAAATTTATGAAGAAATGTGATTTTTTTTTTTAAATGTTTTATTGGATGTTTTATAGCAGAAAGTAAAAAATATATTTTTTTAAATTTTTGGTATTTTTTTAAATTTATAGCGCAAGAAATAAAAAACCCAGTGGATATCAAATACCACCAAAAGAAATCTCTTTGTAAAAAAGATATAAATTTTGTTTGGGTACAGTGTTGCATGACTACGCAATTGTCAGTTAAAGTAGCTCAATGTGGAATAGCTAAATTGGCCTGGCTAGGAAGGGGGTAAAATCTTCTAAGCTTAATTTTATCTGTTAACTGACAATTTTGTTATTAGGATGTTACAACTACTTTAAGATTCTGAGAAAACAAAAAGGTTGTTTTCTGTATATCATGTTTTCTCTATATCACTATATCCCCTCGATCCCCTCATGTTTTGCATTGTATTGGTATTGTTCTGTCACATGTTCTGTCCCCCTTTGTAATGTACAGCGCTGAGCGAACTATTGGCGCTTTATAAATACTGTATAATAATAATAACAACAACATCTATATCACTATATCACTCCTGAACCCTAGAGACCCTCACCATGTGTTTGTGAGAAATCTAGATGACACAAATACACTGTCTACAAACCAGTCATCCAGTGACTCTTGTTAGACCTGTGGCAAGAAGCATATTCTGCCAACATACAGTGGATACATGACAGCCATCAACATTCCCTTTCTGGATTCCTGGTCTGTATTATTCATAAAGTGTAAAGCTTCATAACCAGAAACCGTTTTGTGATCTTTGCATTGTCCCCATTGTTCTGAACCATCCACTGTAGTGGAGACTGGTCTGTAATCAGTTGGAACTATCTGCCTAAAAGGTGATACCTTAATGACTTTAGTGCCTACTTGATGGCCAAACTCCCCCTTTCCCCTACTAAATAGTTCCTCTCTGCATGGGTTAGTTACTTGCTGAGGTATGCAACTGGATGTTCTTCCCAATTAACTTCCTGGGACAAAAATGCTCCTAGGCCAATATCAGACACCACTGGTGTTATCCAAAGAACAAAAGGTATACCGCTCAGGCAAACAATCCAGATCAATCCACAACAGGTGCAGGCTCTAGCTCGCCATCACACACGATGCAATAGGAAGAAGTGTCGGCTGCACACCGGAGGATTGATGAATATAGTGTATATTTATTGATCCATAGGACACACAAAACACCAGCTCCATATAGCTCCAAATCCAATCGCTGTCCAAATCTTGTAGACTTCCCCTCCGCAACATCTTGAAGACACGACTGTTCCTAACCTCGGAAACCACTAAGCAACTTATCCACTCCCTTGTTATATCTCGCCTTGACTATTGTAACTCCTTCCTCATTGGCCTACCTAATCGCAGGCTATCCCCTCTTCAGTCTATCATGAATGCTGCTGCCAGACTCATCCACCTTACTAACCATTCTGTATCTGCCACCCCTCTCTGCCAATCCCTCCACTGGCCTCCACTCAGTGTCCTCCATCCCTCTCTGCCAATCCCTCCACTGGCTTCCCAAATTCAAAACATTAACAATAACGTATAAAGTTATTTATAACTCTGCCCCAAATTACATCACCAATCTTGTCTCTAAATATCACCCAAACCGTCCTCTCCGCTCCTCGCAAGACATCCTACTCTCTAGCTCCCTTGTCTCCTCCTCCCATGCTTGTCTCCCGGACTGCTCCAGAGCTTCCCCCATCCTCTGGAACTCTCTACCCCAATTTATCAGACTATCGCCTACTCTGCTCACTTTTAGGCGATCTCTGAAAACCTATCTCTTCAGGGAAGCCTATCCTGCCCTCAGCTAATAATGGAATCTTCCAACCAGTCCATCCCCCACAGTTACTACCTTTTTTGTACCACTAGCCTCTCCCTCCTAGATTGTAAGCTCCAAGGAGCAGGGCCTTCCTATCCCTCTTGTATTGAACTGTATTGTTGCTGTATTGTCTCCCGTTATATTGTAAAGCGCTGAGCAAACTGTTGGTGCTATATAAATCCTGTATAATAATAATAATTATTAAAAGACCCTTTGGGTTTGCTTATTTCACAAATTAGAGATTTAGGCTACGTTCACACTAGCGTTGTGTGGAGGCGGCAGAGAGGCGTTTGGGAAGCGTTTTTACCGCTTCCCAAACGCATCTGCCAATTCTGCACATTACAGCGCATGGTGCTGTTCTAAAGGGAGCGTTTGCGTCACGGCAAAACGGACGCCTCTGGACGAGTCAGGAGGTGTTGAAGCCTCCTATTCTCGTCTATGGTGCGCATGCGGCATTTGCGGAGCGTTTGCCGAGCGTTAAAAAACGCTCCGCAAACGCCGGACCAACGCTTGCCAAACGCTATAGGGGCGTTTGGCAAGCGTTGGCAAAACAGCCAAGTGTGAACGAGCCCTTAAAGTGAAGGCTCATACGAACATGTTGATATTTCACCTAATAAATGTGGCAAAAGGACTGATCCCCAAATTCTGGCAGGTACAGGAGACCCCAAAAATAAAAGATTGGATATATAGGGAAGAACATATATACAGGATGGAGGAACTATACCATATTGGAGAAGACAAAATAGAA
This sequence comes from Staurois parvus, assembly GCF_062004578.1. Taxonomy (NCBI): domain Eukaryota; kingdom Metazoa; phylum Chordata; class Amphibia; order Anura; family Ranidae; genus Staurois; species Staurois parvus. Next base: position 470,441 of record NW_028317873.1, on the reverse strand, counting down.
ATATTTAGAAAAATATGGGAAAGATGGTGTGATTTTCAAATACCAAAAAGATATCTTGAATTGATGTATAAAGAACAGGGAGAGATATGAGAAGATGGAAGGCCTTTGAGGAGAGATATAGAATGAGATGAATAGAGAGAAGTGAGGTGAAGATAGATTGATAAGTACTTGAGAAACAAGAAGTGGATGAAAAAAAGGAGAGGATTGGGTAGGGCAAAAATGTGGGGGGTGGGGGAGGAATGGGGTCAGAGAATTGTGTGAAAATTGTTATGCAATGTGTTGAGATAAAGTGGTTTTGTATTGATAAAAAATTGAATGAAGATAAGATTAAAAAAAATGTAATAAACTGCGCCATATTTAAATTGGGAAAGCATCTGATAACAGCGATCTGGGTGAGATCAAATGATTTAAGGGCAGAGAAGATATACAGAGTCTAATAGACCCCTGATTTCTCAGAAGAGATTACCTGTCACTGCCTATTGTTATCACAGGGAATATTTACATTTCCTGTGATAACAAATAAAAGTGATTAAAAAAAAAAAAATGAAAGGGACAGTGTAAAAATAAATAAATAAAAGCATCCCTGTCCTATTGTACACAACAGCATATGCAAACGTTGGCATGTAAACAGAGATTGCACCATGCATGAGAGGTATTGTTGCGAACGTCAGATCGAGGGCAGTAATTATAGCACTAGACCTCCTGTGTAAAGTGGTAACTGGTAAAGGCTTTTTAAGCATCATTACATTACATTACATTACATTACATTGAGTTTATATAGCGCCAAAGGGTTTGCTCAGCGCTGTACAATAGAGGGGGGGACAATACATGAAACATTACAGCAGCTACGAACAGCACACGAGGGGTAAGAGGGCCCTACTCTTTCGAGCTTACAATCTGGGAGGGAGGGGGTAGTGGTACAGGAGGAAGTGGCTGTGGGGGATGGAGTGGTAGGAGGAATGAAGGAGAGCAGCAGTTAGGTGAGGGTGGGGTAGGCTTCCCTGAAGAGGTGGGTTTTCAGGGAGCGCCTGAAGGTGAGGAGGGAAGGTGACAGTCTGATGGATTGGGGTAGTGAGTTCCAGAGGATGGGGGAGGACCTGGAGAAGTCTTGCAGACGTGCGTGTGAGGAGGAGACCAGGGAGCAGGATAGAAGGAGGTCCTGTGAAGAGCGAAGGGTACGGGTAGGGTGGTACTTGGGAATCAGGTCGGTGAGGTAGTTAGGGGCAGTGTTGTGAATGGCTTTGTAGGTCAGAGTGAGTAGTTTGAATTTGATGCGTTGGGCGATAGGGAGCCAGTGGAGGGAGAGGCAGAGGGGGTGGCAGAGGTGGAGCGGCTGGTGAGGTGTATGAGTCTGGCAGCTGAGTTCAGGATGGTCTGAAGCGGGGAGAGTTTGCACTGGGGTAGGCCGGTGAGGAGGGAGTTGCAGTAGTCAAGGCGTGAGATAATCAGGGAGTGCACAAGTAGTTTAGCGGTGTCTGGGGTAAGGAAGGTGCGTATTTTGGCGATATTGCGGAGGTGGAGCCTGCATGTGTTTGTCAGTGATTTGACATGAGGTTGGAAGGAGAGGTTAGAGTCCAGAATGACCCCAAGGACTTTGGCTTGCGGGGCGGGATTGATGGTGGTGATGTTAGTAGTGATGGATAGGATGGGGGGGGGGGCGCGGGCAGGAGGGAAGACGAGAAGCTCGGTTTTGGAGAGGTTGAGTTTGAGGAAATGGAGCGACATCCAGTCAGAGATGTCGTTTAGGAGGTGAGTGATGCGGGCGGAGAAAGTGGAGGTGAGGTGAGGGGTGGAGAGGTAAATTTGAGTGTCATCAGCATAGAGATGGTAGTTGAAGCCGTGGGAGTGTATGAGTTTGCCAAGGGAGGAGGTGTAGATGGAGAAGAGAAGGGGTCCAAGGACAGAGCCCTGGGGGACCCCAACAGAGAGGGGGAGGGAAGGGGAGGTGGCACCATTGTAGGAAACGCTGAAGGAGCGTCGGGATAGGTAAGAGGAGAACCAGGAGAGAGCGGTGTCTCTGACGCCAAGGGAGAATAGTTTATTAAGAAGGAGGGGGTGGTCAACTGTGTCGAAGGCCGCGGAGAGGTCCAGGAGGAGGAGGACAGAGTAGTCGCCTTTGGCTTTGGCGGTAAGTAGGTCGTTGGTGATTTTGAGGAGGGCGGTTTCGGTGGAGTGTAGGGGACGGAAGCCGGACTGTAGTGGATCAAGGAGGTTGTTGTCAGTTAGGTGGGCGCTTAGGCGGTTGTAGACTAAGCGCTCCAGGAGTTTGGAAGTGAGTGGCAGCAGGGAGATGGGTCTGAGGTTGTTTGGGTCAGAGGGGTCCAGGGAGGGCTTTTTGAGTATGGGGGTGATGTGCGCATGCTTTAGGGGGGAGGGGAATACGCCGGTAGAGAGGGAGAGATTGAAGATGTGGGTGAGGGAGCAGATGAGGGAAGAGGGGGGTGACTGGAGGAGTCGAGAGGGGATAGGGTCTAGGGGGCAGGTAGTGAGGCGGGCTTCAGAGAAGACCCTGGTGACTTCCTCAGTGGTAGCGGGGCTGAAGGAGTGCAGAGCTGGTGGGGTTACGGTAAGCGGGGTCTTGGGTGTGGAGGGGGGCAGTGCGGTTGCGAGGTCAGAGGAGGGAAGAGATGAGGGGGAGATAGGGGGGGGGAGGCTAGGTGGGGAGGTAGATTGCGAGTTGACTATGTCCTGACGGATAGCATCAATTTTATTGTGGAAATGAGTGGCAATCTCGTGGGCGGTGAGTGAGGTACTGAGTGGAGGAGGGGGGGGAGAGAGCAGGGAGTTGAAGGTGGAGAAGAGTCGGCGAGGGCAGGAGGAGAGGGTGTTAATCAGGTTTACGAAGTAAGCCTGCTTGGCGGCGTGGAGGGAGGAGGTGTAAGTGAGGAAGGCAGATTTGTAGAGGGAGAATGAACGGGGGGACCTGGTTTTGCGCCATAGTCTCTCCAGCGCACGACTGCGACGTTTGAGGCATTTAGTGTGGTCGTTCTGCCATGGTTGGAGCGGTCTGGGTTTGATGTAGCGTGTGGTTAGGGGTGCCAGAGAGTCTAGGGTAGCTGATAGTGAGTCGTTGTACGTGTTAGTGGCTAGGTCAGGACAAGACAGTGGAAGGATTCTGTCGTGTAGGCGGTCGGCAGCTGAGTGGAGGGGGGCCGGGTTCAGGTTGCGAAGGTTGCGGCTGGTGATGGTTTGGCGCTCTGGGGGGGGGGAGTTAGGGGAAGGGGAGATGGAGAACGTGAGGAGGTGGTGGTCGGAGAGAGGGAAGGGGGTGTTAGAGAACTGGTTGAGGGTACAGAGGTGGGAGAAGACGAGGTCCAGGGTGTTCCCAATGATGTGGGTGGAGGATTGAGTGTGCTGTGTGAGCGCGAAGGAGGAGGTTAGGTGGAGGAATTGGGAAGTAGCCGGGCTGTTGTCATTGATGGGGATATTGAAGTCCCCGAGGATGATGGTTGGTAGCTCAGAGGAGAGGAAGAAGGGAAGCCAGGCAGCGAAGTCATCCAGGAAGCGGGGTATGGATCCGGGAGGCCTGTAGATCACTGCGATCCTTAGGGGGGTGGGTGAGAAGAGCCGGATGCAGTGAGCCTCGAAGGAGGAGAAAGTTAGGGAGGGAGGATTAGGGAGGACCTGGAAGGTGCTCAGCGGTGATAGGAGCAGGCCGACCCCACCACCTTTGTGACCGCTCAGTCTTGGTGAATGGGACCAGACGAGACCTCCATAGGAGAGTGCCGCAGGGGAGGTGGAGTCAGTGGCCTGTACCCAGGTTTCGGTGATGGCTAGGAGGTTAAGGGAGCGGGAGATAAAGAGGTCATGGATGGCAGTAAGTTTGTTGCAGACCGAGCGGGCGTTCAGGAGTGCAACCGAGAGAGGGGGGATGGATGCGGGGAGAAGGGGCACAGATATGAGGTTGAGGGGGTTACGGCAGCTGGCGGGAGCAGGGGGGTCCCTAGAGGAGGGGTGAGGTGGCGAGGGGCCAGGGTTCGGGGAGATGTCCCCAGCAGATAGGAGAAGGAGAAGGGTGAGGAAGGTGGCATGGGAATGGGAAGTGTAGGAGCGTGTGGGTCTGATAGTGGTGGCACGTGGGTCGACGGGGGAGTGGAGTAGCAGGAGGAGGTGGTGAGTGCCGTAGTGGGGAGAGGGGAGTAGTGAAGGGGCAATGTAGAGCTGTTTTGGGGGGGTAGGCGGGAAGAGGGAGGCGATTTTTGGGATGGTGGAGAGGAAAATGAGGAGGAGGAGTGCAGGAGGCATGTTGGGGTGGGTGCGGTGACAGTTGGGTCAGGGGAGGTGAAGGGATACAGGTCAGGGCAAGGTGTGTGGGGAATCTGTGTTACCATGGGAGAGTCATTTGAGTCCTTCTGTAGGGGTAGAGTGAGGGTGGAGGGTGGCAGCTGGTTGGCAGCAGTCTGTGGGTGCAGTAAGCTGGCGACCATGGGTGCTGTGGCATGTCTTCAGTGGGTACGGTGGTTCGGCTAGTGGAGGGGTCGTAGGGTGCGATGGCTGGGGGTGATGGTAGGCACGGCGACTGGTGATGCTGGCGGCTCGGTGACTAGGGTTGTTGAGGCCAGGCGTCGGGTGCTGAGGGCTCGGCGTCGTGAGGCGCTGAAGGTGTTGAAGGATCGTCATCAGAGTCGAGCGGGGCGTTGCGGTAGCGATCGTCGGCCCTGCGTGGCTTATTGAATCGCCTATGGATATTAAAAATGTATGTAGTTTAAAGAACCACAAAAAACAAATGGGACTTTACTGGTACAGGAAACGGACAACCACATATTACTGTATAAAACATGCTTATTGAAACATATCTTCCAAAAATTTACCATAAAAACTGTATTTTAGCTAGTCAGCCCAATAAATTACAGCATTATATATTATGATATCTAAGTCCTCCAGAGGTTGACGCGTTTTGCCTATTAGCTTCCTCAGGACCCCCAAAGAGTTGGAGGCAAAGAAGTCCAATGCCCTAGCTGGAACACACACACACACACACACACACACACACACACACACACACACACACACACACACACACACACACACACACACACACACACACACACACACACACACACACACACACACACACACACACACACACACACACACACACACACACACACACACACACACACACACACACACACACACACACACACACACACACACACACACACACACACACACACACACACACACACACACACACACACACACACACACACACACACACACACACACACACACACACACACACACGACTCCCGCTCAGTAGCTCACTGAAAAAAGAGGCAGACAGCAAATCTATCCACATGGCGATGCCATTCATATGTGATTATATCCTGTGCACTCTCTCCACAAAGCAGTCTAAATACAGCAATAAAGGTGTCAGTGGAAACATTCATTTTTCCATCAATACCACTCAGTTTCCAATTGGTAGACTCATACCTGGTAATCCCAACATCAAGGTAGAAATAGGAATAACTCCACCCACGTGTAGTAATTATGCAGTATCACTAAATTGCTTGTCCAATAACTGTCTGTCATTAGGATTATCCGCATATAGATCCTATAATCTCAAAAATATGTGGCCATATTCAATAAACAATACTGTCCCCAGCTCAAACCACTCCATACAACAAGCCAACTCAAATTAGCATCTGTCATACCTATAATACACCAAATAACAGCAATCGCCCTTTGTGTGTGTCTTTCCCCTCTGGCGCCAAAACCGTCATCTGTCGGGGCATTTAAATGATGTCAATCAAGGCCAGAGTGATCCATCCAGCGGGAAAGAACTACCCATCCCGCAGTCATCGTGCATGTGTGTCTATATCACCTCCGCCCTTCCCAGTCATAGGGAGAAAATGCCTCCTCACATCTAGAAGATGGCCATGACACTTATATGTTCTCCTTAATAACCCCCATAGCCTCAACTATATACACCTGAAAAGCGACCCTAAGCACAACAAAGCGCCACATAGTGGCGGAATACGGTCACTACTTGGCTTCCACCACCTTGGTAGACCTAGGAACAATGACAGTCCTGTCCCCCAGATATTATCCATAGCCAAATGCCCAAACTTCATCCATTACAATCTCATGGGCAGAATCAAATACGGATTGTGTTTGTGCCCTTGGCCCCTTTATCGTCTCCATTGGTGATGCTGTATGTTTCTTAAATATGGGGGAGTTGACAAATGCAGTCAATTGGTATTCAATCTGTAATTGATTCTGCCCATTTGTAATGTCCCATTTTGTTTTTTGTGGTTCTTTATACGATATATTAGGGATGAGGTACGTTTGCAGTCTGGTTTATATAATAATGTATTTAGTTTGTTGCACGCGGCATGCACAGTTTTAAAGCATGTCATGTTTGGTATCTGTTTACTCGGCAGAACATCTTTTATATTTTACCAAATAATTGCCCATTATAGTGTTTTTCATTGATGTATATTATTACTCCCCAAAATACATTCTGCTATTTCTCCTGACTATGGGGATACCATATGTGAGAGACTTTGACAGACTGAGTACAGGACCCCAAAATCCAATAAACACCTTCAGGCTTTTAAAGTTCTTTATTTCCTCATTACACTTCCTGACTACCTATCACAGTTTTGGAGGCCCTAAAATGCCAGAATAGTTTGAATTTTTGCAGCCTTTTTTTCCTTTTTGCATATTCTGTTATAATCTTTGTAATGTTTAAACGATTATAGCGTTCCTTCATTTTTATATTTAATAAAAGCTATTTTCTCATTTGTAATGGAACCGCACCCAGACTGCACTTGGGTATTTTTGTTATACTCCAGCTTCCCTGTCAAAACAAATACACGGACACCACCGCTGATCATGCAAGAAATAGACAGCACCAGACTCTCTTAAGAAAGGAAGTGAAACTGCTTTATTTTTACACAAACACAAGAAATATATACAGGGCGGGGAAATACAACCAGGAACAAGAAACACATCAGCAGGCCATCCCATCAGGAGGGAAGGGCTGCCGGAAACACCCCCCACCAAACCAAGACACACAATGGAACAATGGGATACACCACCTGGCAGTAGACAATAGGGGAACACATGCATCCCTTAATAGTTTGCTGGCAAGCAAGACACAATAGAACAGTGGCATGCAGCACATGGCAGTGAACAATGGACAACCCCCACACCCAACCTATACATGTCTACACAATATCCGGACAGAGCACCCTGCTCCTCTAACAGGCACAGGGTGGGCTACACATAACAGGGGTCCCCCCCACCCCCAAAAGTCACTCCCGATACATATCTCACTTTTTGGCAGCAGACTTAACGCAGGAGTAAATCCCAGACGGATGGACTCCGAAGTTAGTCTGTACTTCCAGTCCCTCAATGCCAGCACCCAAACAGTATCCAATGCAAATTGTCCCACACCAAGCATTACTCACCCAGCCAAACTCTGCCTCTCTCGTAGAACATACCCGCCTCTGGGGAGAAGTCCTTCTCCCTGAAGTCCTCTCAGCCGCTGGAGAGAAGACAGGGTGGCTGGGCCGACTCCATCATGGGAGAATCTCTGGAGAGCTAAGGCTCTTGTGCATAATGCTTGATCGCGATTGGGCTCAGGGACGTATTGGGGGGGCTGCTGCACACACAAGGTTTTTTACTTTAATGCGCAGAATGCATGAAAGTAAAAAAATCTTGAGCCTTTACAACCACTTTAACTACTTCCCTACCTGGCCAATTCTGACCATTTTTGGTAGAAAATTATTTAGACCCCCCCCCCCCCCAAACATATATTTTTTAGCAAAGGATCTAGAGAATAAAATGGTGGGTTTTGAAATTTTTTTATATCGCACAGTATTTGCGCAGCAGTTATTCAAATGCGAATGTTTTAGGAAAAATAAAATTTAATGAATTTTAGTGCACACAAACACAATATAATACCCATATTTTTATAAAATAAGATGACATGCCTAGTAAATGGATACGTAGCATGTCACGCTTTAAAATTGCGTACACTTGTAGAATGGTGCCAAACTATGGTATCCAAAAAATCTCAATAGTTGACACTTTAAAAGGTTACCAGTTTAGCGTTATGGAGGAGGTTTAGTGCTAGGACAATTCCTTTCTCTATAATGTTCACAGTCATACCTCACATGTGTGATGCAAACCGTGTTTATGTAAACGTGTCTGACCTATCTATGCGTCCACCTTTGCGCACTAGCACAGGGTTAATGGGGCGCTTTAAAATATATATATATATATATACACACAATGGGGATCGAAAGTTTGGGCACCCCAGCTAAACATTTGTATTAATGTGCATAAAGAAGCCAAGGAAAGATGGAAAAATCTCCAAAAGGCATCAAATTACAGATTAGACATTCTTATAATATCTCAACAAAAGTTAGATTTTATTTCCATCATTTACACTTTGAAAATAACAGAAAACAAAAAAATGGCGTCTGCAAAAGTTTGGGCACCCTGCAGAATTTATAGCATGCACTGCCCCCTTTGCAAAGCCGAGACCTGCCAGTGTCATGGATTGTTCTCAATCATCGTCTGGGAAGACCAGGTGATGTCAATCTCAAAGGTTTTAAATGCCCAGACTCATCTGACCTTGCCCCAACAATCAGCACCATGGGTTCTTCTAAGCAGTTGTCTAGAAAACTGAAACTGAAAATAGTTGAGGCTCACAAAGCTGGAGAAGGCTATAAGAAGATAGCAAAGCGTTTTCAGATGTCAATATCCTCTGTTCGAAATGTAATTAAGAAATGGCAGTCATCAGGAACAGTGGAAGTTAAAGCAAGATCTGGAAGACCAAGAAAAATATCAGACAGAACAGCTCGCAGGATTGTGAGAAAAACAATTCAAAACCCACGTTTGACTGCACGATCCCTCCAGAAAGATCTGGCAGACACTGGAGTTGTGGTACACTATTCCACTATAAAGAGATACTTGTACAAATATGGTCTTCATGGAAGAGTCATCAGAAGAAAACCTCTTCTACGTCCTCACCACAAAAATCATCGTTTGAACTTTGCAAATGAACATATAGACAACCTGATGCATTTTGGAAACAAGTTCTGTGGACCGATGAGGTTAAAATTGAACTTTTTGGCTGGAATGAGCAAAGGTACGTTTGGAGAAGAAGGGGCACAGAATTTAATGAAAAGAACCTCTGTCCAACTGTTAAGCATGGGGTTGGATCAATCATGCTTTAGGGTTGTGTTGCAGCCAGTGGCACAGGGAACATCTCACGAGTAGAAGGAAAAATGGATTCAATAAAATTTCAGCAAATTTTGGATGGTAACTTGATGCCATCTATGAAAAAGCTGAAGTTAAAGAGAGGATGGCTTCTACAAATGGATAATGATCCTAAACACACCTCGAAATCCACGGGGGATTACATCAAGAGGCGTAAACTGAAGGTTTTGTCATGGCCTTCACAATCTCCTGACCTCAACATAATTGAAAATCTATGGATAGACCTTAAAAGAGCAGTGCGTGACAGACAGCCCAGAAATCTCAAAGAACTGGAAGACTTTTGTAAGGAAGAATGGGCAAAGATACCTCAAACAAGAACTGAAAGACTCTTGGCTGGCTACAAAAAGCGTTTACAAGCTGTGATACTTGCCAAAGGGGGCAGTACAAGATATTAACTCTGCAGGGTGCCCAAACTTTTGCAGACGCCATTTTTTTGTTTTCTGTTATTTTGAAAGTGTAAATGATGGAAATAAAATCTAACTTTTGTTGACATATTATAAGAATGTCTAATCTGTAATTTGATGCCTTTTGGAGATTTTTCCATCTTTCCTTGACTTTATGCACATTAATACAAATTTTTATCTGGGGTGCCCAAACTTTCAATCCCCACTGTATATGTGTGTATGTGTGTGTGTGTGTGTATGTATGTATATATATATATATATATATATATATATATATATATAATTTTTTTTTTTTTACACTTTTTTTTGCTCACTTTTATTGCCATCACAAAAAATGTAAACATCCCTAGTGATAACAAGCAGTGACAGTTATTCTTTACTCAGAGATCTGGAGTCCATTAGACCCTAGATTTTTCCTTTTTTCTTTAAAGCATCTGATCATACCAAAATTGGTGTGATCAGATCCTTTCCCAAGTCAAAATTGGCTTTGTTTACATCCGGCAAAACTGGAACTGACAAAATACTCCTCGCTTCCAGTTCCTAATGAGATGATCGGGGATCTTCCATTCCCTGTTCAGGTCTATGGTAAGCCGGTAATAGCATAAAAAAAAAAGATACCGGGATGATGCCTGTAGCTGCAGGTATCATCCCAGTATCTCCAGTCAAAAGCCAAGAACGTCATATGATGTCCTACAGGTGAGACGTGAATAAAGGCCTTTGCCATGTGGGATGTGTGAAAGAGATGCCACATCTAATGTTTTGCACTGTATTTCAGTGACCATGAGATTGTGTTCAAGTTAAGTAGATTTGCAGTTACTTACATAGTTACAAATGGTCCAAATAGTCCATCATCCAGTTCAACCCTCAGGAAAAAAAAAAAAGTCAAACCTCCATATACACAATCCTATGTCCAAATTTGATTCACAGGGAAAAAACCCCACAATAAATCAATTTGCTCGAGCTGGGGAAAACCCTTCCTTCCCCCAAAAGGCAATCTGATGTTCCCTGTATTAACTACCTGTACCTGTAAATATTAGTATCCAGTTGTATTTTCTGCATCTAGGAAAAAATCCGGGCCTTTTTTATAACAATCCACTGAGCTGGCCTGAACCGGCTCTTGAGGGAGTCTATTCCACATTTTCACAGCTCTTATGGTGAAGAAGCCTTTAAAGTTTTACTAAACGCAGGACCCTGCAATCACTATATCTGGTTTCTCACAGTACACACAACATGGAAATGCAATTTATTTTAGTAAATATAAACTGCTAAATACCTTTTCTCATCAGCAGCTAGAGTAGTCTTGTGACTTTAGCTGAGCATTGGTTAACGCTTGTAGGAGTTTTCTCTAGGAGGATGGAAATCCCCTGACCTCTGTCTGGACAGTGCTGATTGGCCCTGTGTTGATCACATGCACTCTCCCAAGGAAAAAACAAAAACAAAACCTCTCTAGCAATACACACTAAACTGAGCATGCACAGAAGGGTATGGTTCAGACTGTCTTATCGGTGGAGAAAAAAAGATCTAACTGTGTTTTTACACAATGCAGAGGATTAACCCCTTAGTTTCCACAGTGAGTATAACAGGCATGCTTTACTGCATATACAGAATGATTTTACTGTTGTGGGTTTAGTAACACTTTAAGTATTTGGAGGTTAAATCTCTTGATCATATGCTACCTTAACCTTCTCAAGAAAGAATAAATTGAGTTCAGCTATTGTTTTCCTCATAGCTGAGCTCCTCCATGCCTTTTATTAGTTTGGTTGCCCTTTTCTGCACTTTCTCTAGTTCCCCAATATTCTTTTTGTGAACCGGTGCCCAAAACTGAACTGAAGTGTCTTTGAAGTAGAAGGGTAGGCTCCTTTATGAACCGTTACATCAAAAAAACAGCGCAAGATCAAGATCTCCAAATAAATATATTATAAGTGCATAAATCCAAAATCAAATGTCCAAGTGAAAAAAATGCCCTTATTTTCATTGAATTTCAGGGTATAATTTATTCAACATATGCTGCCACCTTCCACCACATGCAAAATAATATCAACCGCACTCACCAGATGCAGGTGAGTAATGAGCCTTATAGGATATAAGGGATCCTAAGCCCTCTAGGTAAGATCAAAACTTCTTATTCGCCATTAATGGGGATAAAACGCCTCCACTTTATTCCTCCATGAAATCCTCAATATTGCAGAGAAAAAAAGAAACCACATAGTGTATTATTGCCATATACTCATAAATAAAAGGATAAATTCAGGCCACTCACATGGTCAAATATAATAAAAAAAGCCTTGTTTAATCGCCTGTATGGCTTAAAAGCATCCAAGTTCCACACTCAAAGATACATAAGGATCTGTCAGGGACCCCACTGCGGTAGCCTCTAGCACTCCACAGACTGGATTCCCCCAAGGCGCGGAATCTAAGCTCCGACCTGCTTGTTCACCAGGGCCCCTGGTGGTGGGGATGGACTTGGAGCAGGCCGAGACCAGGTCGCGGCCCCTGGGTTCACCCAGCTGTGGTAGAAGCACCGTTGGAGGTGTATAGCAGGTGAGAGTCTGATGTGAGGAGGTAACAGGAGCAGCGTCAGGCAAGCCAGGTCGGTAACAGTGGTGGCGGCGTAGTACAAAATCAGCAGGCAGAGGGATAAACAGGTCACAAGCCGGGTTCGTTAGCAGGAGGTCAGAACGTACAGGGTTAAGCAAGAGAATGGTCAGACAAAGCCAGGGATCAGAGCAGGAGACGGACAGCAAATCAGGGTCAGGCAGGTTCGGCAACAAACAATCTACTCACAGGAACTCAGGAACACAGATAAGACCATACGGCACTTGAGCATTGCAAGAGCCTGGTTTAAATAGTCCACCCGACTCCTGACAGGCACTCCTGGGTCCTAGTGCTTGCCTAGCCCGTCATTTGTGACAGGCACGCCTGGGTCCTAGTGCCTGCCTGTACGTTTTGTCAGGATTCTACGCATGTGCAGATTCGATCGCAGCGGCGATCTTCCCATTCCCTGACAGGATCTCACGCTTCAGTTGGATAGCAGAGGATGATCAGCCTTCCCCCTCTAAAGATGGCCGCTTGGAACGCACTCAGCTTGCGTTCCAAACACCGGAAGTGACGTAGACCCAAATGACGGCGGACCGGAAGTACGTCAATGCGTTTCGCCCCTCCCACAGGGCGTTATCAAGACCTTATTATGAACCGTTGCAGATGGTATTCTATGTTTAGTGATAAATTTGAGTTTAAAGCATTTGTAAAGGCAAAAGATGTTTTGCCTTAATGCATTCTCTGCGTTAATGTAAAAATCTTACAATAGCAGCGTCCTCCCAGCCTCCCTTTCTATCCTGAGTCTATAACAATACAGCGCTGTACCCAGCATCTGTTCTTCTCTCCCCGCTTCCTTCTTTCTGTCAGGGCCGGAGCGGGGATATGGACAGGCAGGCCTTATGGTAAGGTCACGCACCGACTGACGACAGCCACCACCCACAGACCGGAGTTCCTCAGGGCGCGGAGTCGAAGCCCCAGGCTTCCTTTCACCAGGGCCCCTGATGGTGGGGTTGGACTTGACGCAGCCTCAGACCAGGTCATGACCCCCGAGTAACTCCAGCTGCGGTAACGGCTGCCGCCAATGGCGTATAGCTAGTGGGAGCCAGATGGGAAGACGTATAGCGTGGTCGGACAGGCCGGGTCGATAACAGTGGAACAGACAGTGCAAGACGGTAGGCAAGAATACTCAGGTCACGGGCCGGGTTCAGCAACGGGAGGTCATGTAATGGGATAAGGCAGAGAAATGTCTTGTCAAAGCCGGGTCGGTTTCCAGTAGAGCAACGAGAGCTGAACAAGAGCTTGCGGCAATGAAACATACAGGACACGAATGCAAAGAGCAGCTGCAGATAGCAGGCTTAACTGTGATCAGCCACACCCTCCTGGAGGAGGAGCCGCAGAGGCCTGAAAGCATAAAGTCTCCCACCTTGCTTGCAGAAACCTAAGATGGATGCCAACACATGGAGCAGCACAACCTTTGAAGAAAGGTAGGACCTTGACACTTTCCCAAGCTTCACTGAGAGCAATGGGAGCCATTGGCTCCTGCTTCTGTCAGTCAAATCATGTGAGGAGGGAGTGGGGCTGAGCCACACCATATGTGTGTGGATGCACATAGTCCAGCTTGGAATTAAGCCCACATGTCTCCTCCCATAGCAGGTCCCTTACTATGGGAGCAGACACCGAAGAGGGAGAACCAAGATTGCCGGTGGGGGGATCCCAGAAGAGGAGGTTTAGGGCTGGTCTGTGCATAACCATTGCAGGTATTATTTGTTTAATATTTTAGCCCCTTCCTGCTGGCTCCCGCCCCTTCAACAGGTTCTAAACGCCAGGAGGCAGAGGCAGGTTTTCTGATAATGTGACCGCTGTGATTGGCAGTCACAGCGGTCACATGATCGGAAAGCTCCCGATTGCAAGTATGCATTGGGAACTTTTCTGTACCCACCAGTTACTGTGCTGGGAGCATGCAGGGAGCATGTTCTCAGCACAGTAAATTGTTTGCATAGGGAAGCATATACATATGTGGTGCTGTACAGCGCTGAGCATACCCTTTGGCGCTATATAAATACTGTATAATAATGTATAATAATAATGTGGTGTTCAGTGTTTATAGACCACCAGCTAAGAGGCTGCATATATGAGTACAGCTAGCGAGAAGTGGTTAAGGAAAAAAAAAACAGCTTTTTCAACTGCTTTTAAGAAATTAATACCTAAAATGATTGAAAAAGCTGGTGGTGTTTCAATGATTTTTGTATGCTGGGGAAAGGGTAAAAGTACAATGTATTGGGATTTCTTATAATCAGAATCTTCTTTTTTTAATTTTTTGTAAGCATTCCGTTCTCAAAGTCTTCCTCAAAAAATTTAATAAGTTGTCATTAAACTTTAAATTTCTTTGATTCGTTCCTTTCTTGGATCACAATGTCCCTGCCCTTGTCTGCTCTTTTATAGAACAGTATTGTTTTCTTTGAGACTTCTTAGAGATTCTTCAGTGCTTGGTATTCAACCTTGGTTAAATAAAATGTAGGAGTCCCTGTAGTGGTATGCAATTTATTAATCTCTGTCATCACAAAGGCATATAATGAATTACTTATAAGGTAATTATACTTTTTTTTTTTTTTTTGTGTATTGGGATTTGAGGTTGAGCATAGTTTAAAACCTACAATTCTCTAAAAGGATCCTCCACAGTTATCGTTGGAGTTAACTAAAATCACAATACTCTGCTCTGGATCTGTAGTTTATGTCGCTATGTCATTATGTCTTTATACTGTGTATCTTTCATTAATTAGAGTTTAGAATTCTTTATTTTGTTTTTGTGAGTTCTTCCATAGAGGTGTCTGAGGCTACTGTTAAGTTAATTCTTGGACCATTAGACATTTCATCCATAGGACTCTTTTGTTCATTTTTCATGTGTGAGCAAGAAAGTGTTACTTTAGATTGTGCTGCTGGTGAAGTTATGTTATTTTGATCTCATTGATGCATTAGCTTGTGTTGTCATGGAACTGTTGGTGAAAGTCCTTGATGAAAAGCTGGATTTGAAGTCTCTATTGTGATTTGATTGTAAGTTTTTGCCAGGATCTACAGAGTTTCTCAATCTGTTCAGATGAAATTGTGATGAAAAGGAAACATTCTATTTGCTCACAACTCTCTCATTATTCATAAATGAAGATTATGATCAAACTCTTCTGTATTCCCATGGCGTTGTTTTCTCTTCTAATTATGTCCATCTCTTAGCAATTTTTTTCATTTTCTTAATTTTCCTATTCTAGTTTTCAGATTTTTCAGAAGCTTATTAATTCTTGTGGGCAGCACACCCCCACCTATCCAAGGATAAAGCCTTGGCACACTACATATAGGAAATTTGATAGGATTTATTTTTGGATTCCTCTATTATCTTTAACTTGGGCTCTGTCTTATCTAATCTTATTATAGACCCACATTTCGTCATAGATGTGTTTTATATATATTTATATATATTTAAGTTCACTTGGGTGCCTTTAAATTGGTTTCTATGATGGGTACCAATCTTTATCTGTTTTTATATATATACACACTTACTGTATATTGATGTTTTTGTGTTAAAATTGGGATTTGTACTTATTTGGATATTGTAATATTTAGTTTGACAGGTGCTTCTTAACCACTTTCCTGCCGGGCACTTATACCCCCTTCTTTACCAGGCCAATTTTCAGCTGTCAGCGCTGTCGCACTTTGAATGACAATTGCGCGGTCATACAAAATTTTACCCATATGAAATTTTTGTAATTTTTTTCTCACAAATAGAGCTTTCTTTTGGTGGTATTTAATCGCCGCTGGGCACTTTACTTTTTGTGCTATAAACAAAAAAATGCAAAAAATTTGAAAAAAAAGTTTTTGTTTCTATTATAAAATTTTTCAAACAGGTAATTTTTTTCCTTCACTGATGTGCATTGATGAGGCGTCACTGATGGGCACTAATAGGCGGCACTGATAGGCAGCACTAATGAGGTGGCACGCAGAGGCGGCACTGATAGGTGGCACTGACTGGCATCACTGCTGGGCACTGATTGGTGGCACTGCTAGGCATTGACTGGCACAACTGCTGGGCACTGACTGGCACAACCACTGGGCACTGACTGGTGGCACAGGTGGGTGGCACTGGTGGGCACAGGTGGGTGGCACTGGTGGGCACAGGTGGGTGGCAATGGTGGGCACATGTGGGTGGCACAGGTGGGCGCACTGCTGGGCACAGGTGGGCGCTCTGCTGGGCACAGGTGGGTGGAACTGGTGGGTGGCACTGCTGGGTACCGATCATCAGGGCACTGATCATCTGATTACATTCCTGCGAGACATCCATCTTGGCTATCCCTTGTGGACAACTGCACTCCTGGAACCACAGGAACTCTTTTATTCAGCCTCATGTACTCTCTGGGGAGTGAACATGTCATTCCTGGGGCAGCACATATCAATAGGCTAGGCTTGCTTTGCTTAAACCTACTGCTACACGTGATGCTACACGAAGCTATTTTGTCTGACCACTTGTATAGAGGCAAGCATTACAGTGCACTCTTTTTGATACAATGTTGGTTGATTTTAGTAAGATAAAATGTTGAGTAGATAATTCAGTCCAAACTTTGAAAAGTCTCACATGTGTGATATCCACATACTCAGGAGGAATAGAAGAATGTGTTTTGGGGTGTCATTTTAAGCATGCCTATGCTGTGTGGTAGAGACTTCATATTATTTAACTTTGTGAAACAACTACGTTTTCCATTATTGACAGCTGTGTGTTTAAAAAAAAAAAAAAAAAAAAAGTACATTTTCTTTCTTTATCTGATCGGAAATCGGGAAATCACATGCATTTTTTATCCATTGAAAACCTCAAGGTACTCTTGGATTTTTGGCACCTCTGTGCACATACACAATGTTAGTCTCACATGTGGTATGCACATGGAATAGAAGAATATGTTTTGGGGTGCAATTATAAGTATGCCCTTACTGTGCGTGAGGAATAACTTGTTAAAATGACAACTAAAATAACATTTTATTTACTTTCCTCATTTTCAGAAAAACTCACCAAGTTTTCTGTTACTAAATACATTGGAGTGCCTACTTTCCAAAAAATGTTTGAGGGTGTTTGTACTGTCCTGGCATTTTAGGGCCTCAAGAAATGAACTAGGCAGTCTGAACATCTTATAAAGTTATAAAAGGTTCAGTCTTTTCCTTTTATATGGAATAAAAACAGTGGTGATCAGATACCACCTCTATCTGTATAAAAAAAAATATAAAATTCTTATGGGTACAGTTCATCCTGTCCAACCTAAGGTTTGTGTGAGTGTGTGCTTGAGTGTGTGTGTTTTTATGTCACTACCTGTCAGGGATCCCCTCGATCCCCGCCGCGATGGTCCCGGCGCAGGCGCAGTATGCCGCCCTGTGCAGGGACTCGAGCACTGGGTCCGGGCCGGCCGCGGCGTTCGAGTTCGCTCATGCGCAGTAGAAGCCACGGCCGCCCGCTGGGCACCAATGGCAGCGCAGGGCGGGATATTTAAACGACCCTGAGCTGTCATTCAGTGCCTTCTGGTCTTACCTGTATCCTGTATCCGTGAACCTGTGTATTGTAAGTTGCTGACCCGGATTGTACCTGACCTTGCTGTATTTCTCCTGCCCAGACCCTTGCTTTGCCTGACCTCTCTCCTGAATGCCCCCTATTGGATTTGACCTGCTGTTGCTGACCTGGCGTGTGACCCGACTATTCTATGCCCGCTGCCTTGTACCTTGCCGTCCTCTCTGTT